>NC_087205.1:65066229-65304542 GCF_015104395.2 Macrobrachium nipponense | reverse complement strand
GGATGTTTCTGGATCGCCACCTGAATATTGTGTTGACTGACCAGCACCCAGCTACCCATCCTCGAAAATAAACGCCAAAACACGCTGGGAAGCTGTGCCGTGATTAGTCTGTTAATGGCGTTGGTGTCGTCCTCGCAATGGAGTTTTCAGAGACCTAAACTATGGTGCAGTATTATATCCGCTAAAGGTTCTCTGAAGGTGAGCGGCCGTAATTAGTCATTAAAGGCTGGGCCTAAACCACTGTGTCACCAACTCGGGAGGTCACCAGTTGTAAGGACCAGAGATTAAGACAGGTAGCTGGGTACTGATGATTTATTTACAGATGACTGGGTTGACATAGACAGGTGCGGACGGATAAGTAGTACAGACTCACACCGAGAGCAGAAATGACTCTGAGACAGTAGATTTGTGTTTTCTTTCAAATATGCATTTAAAGATAATAAGGCGTACAAATAATGGAATTACATGTGTTATACATCGGTGGAAAGGCTGCGGAACGCTCTATCGGATGGAAGTAAGAACAATGCGGCTTGATGATTGGATACAATAAAAAAATAGGGAAAAGCGTTGTCCTTACAAGGGTGAGGATGGGCGGCATGCCACCTCACCCGTAGAACTCGAGTACCTGACGTGGTCAAGCGAGGGGAAAGTTTGATGTCAAACCCTATCCTCAGTGCCGGGTCTGATCTCGACGGACATCATGACGCCTTAGACTGGAGATAGGGTGTATATCCGGTAATTACCCCTAGGACGACCTTAATTAAAGGGATGACCCGTCCTCTTAAGTGTGATTCCATGGTGGGTATGGGGAATATCTGGATGAAATAAGTTTCCACGTTATATGGCAACCCCCCCCCCCCTCTATTTCTGCTGACGACCCTATGCTTTCTTCAAAGGACTTGTTCGTGGAATCCCTCCAAAACTCTAGTATGGCTACTTTAGAGTCATACATACCAAACACTCTATCTCAAAAGCGAAGAACATTTAAAAGAATAACCATGGAAGATATTTTTTCTCTTCCAGTGTGATCTCAGTATATCACACTCAAAATAAACGAAGAAGTAACCCCTCAAAGTGACTTGGTTATATAACGTTCACTGAAGAATATTCTTGGCTGTGACAATCCCCGATTCTCAGTCGAAAATAACAAAATCATCGTAAAGGCTAAATCTGAAGAATCGAAAAAACTACTTGAAACTACAAAACTTGGAATTCACCATGTAAATGCTTCTGACGAGGCCCATTATAACACTAGAATTGGAACCATGTTGCTGGATAAACTTAGAATTGAAAATGACACCAATGAATCTGTGTGAAACATTAAAGAATCCTGAAGATAAAAACATAATGTTAAATCAGTTATTGTTTATGAGAGAAAAAATGCAAAAACTGGAAGAAGTCTGAAAATAGCTAAAATTATTTTTTCACAGCAAACAATTCCAACATATATGAAAATAGGAAACAAAAGAATAGCAATTAAAGAAGAACATCCAAAACCTTTGCAATGTAAGATTTGCTTGAAATTTGAACATACAGCAAAACGATGCAAGTCTTTGGGCTCGCCTAGATGCTTTAAATGTGGCTCCTTGGAGCATAGTAGTGATGAATGCACCAACGTAAAAAAAAAATGCTTTAACTGTAATGGTTCGCATCATGCTTATGTAAGGGAATGTGTATATTTCAGATATTTCCAAGAAGCCCTTACCAGATCAAGAAAATTTGGTATAACAGTTAAGGAGGCTAAGGAAGACATGAAAGAAGAAGGAATGCAGCTTCCCCGCAAAACATTTGCAGATACGCTCAAACACCAAAGCAAAATCATATCCAATGATGTCTCACAAACTACCCAATCTTCTAACACCAGAAATCAAATAACTTTAGAAAAATCAGATAAAAACAATACCATGGAGATAAGTAACAAGTTCCAAGTAATGACCAGCCTCGCAGTAGATGATCATCTTGATGAACAGAGAGAGGACATCTCTGATAATTTGCACTTTAAGAAATGCCAAAAGAAAGAAGAAAATATATCTCAAAAGATAATCCATGTCAAAAACAAATCAATAAATACTGAAGAAATTGAGAAAATACTAAGAACTAGATGGACCAACAGAGATAGGAAAGAGACCTAGAACACAAAGTGAAGCATCACTACCTAAGAGAGAGAACAACCTTCATAGTCCTAATAGCAAATGTCTGAAAACTACCAGTTCAGAAGAAACCATTGTTTATACCACCAATAGCAATGACCCTTCAGAAAATTATTCATCCGAAATGGTTTCACAGAAATCTAAGGAACCTACAAGAAAACCAAACATAAAACAATATAAGTCACTAGTACGAGACTATGCTATGCCATCAGACTATAGCAAAGGTGCTAGAAGCAAAATTCCGCTGTACAGCAACAAAAATATTATCAAAAGTTCCAATTCAAAACTAAAATGGACACAGTTCTCTCAGTTCAGGGTCGTAAGACCGAGGAAAATAAGTAAAATTCACTTCTAAAAATAATAAGGACACTCCCTCATTCATATTGCAATGGAACATTCGAAGCATTAACAAAAACAAGTTAAAACTACTTAAATTAATTTATGAATATAGCCTAATTTGTACCTGCCTCAATGAAACATTTTTACCTATTTTCTACAGTTTTACAAATAAATTTTACACATGTTATCAATCTCACTCTGCTAATCAGCAAAGGTACATCTTTTCTAATGATTCTCATTATAAAAGATCTACCTTTCACTATATATGATCTTTCATCTGAAGTAGATGCCTTAGCAGTTCAGATTCAACTAGAGGAAATTATTACGATTTGCTCTGTATATCTGTATCCAAATAATAATATAGATTTAGAAAAGTTGAATGACTTAGTCAAGAAGCTTCCCCAACCAATGTTACTTCTAGGAGATTTCAATGCAAGACATTTATCATGGCATGATGTAAAATCAAACTCCATAGGCAACATCATACTTGATTTTGTTATAGATAACCAACTCCATATATTAGATAAAGACAAACCAATTCATTTTGAACAACGAACAAAAAGTTACTCTCACATAGATTTGTCTTTGTGCTCACAAGATCTAGCAGACAAATATTTATGGAACACATATGATGATTTGTGTGGTAGTGATCATTTTCCCGTTTTAATTAGTATTCTGAATTTCACTGGAGAGGTAGCAATGAATAAATTTAATGTTAATAAAGCCAATTGGGAAGATTTTAGTGAATGGACGAAGAATGTTCCATTATGGGATAATAATTTGGACATAGAAACTATTCTGGTTATGTTTTAGTCATCTATACCATTTGTAGCACAAGTAAAAATGAAATGTCCAGTTCCTTGGTGGAATGAGGAGTGTAAAAAAGCAAAGAAGGCCCGTAGTAAAGCCCAAAGAAAATGTAAGAAGTCGAGAAACGATTCAGATTACATAGATTATAAAAGGTCGTGTGCTGTAGCAAAACGAACATTTAATGAAGCGCAAAGAAAATCTTGGTGTAACTACCTAAAATCGGTGTGCAAAGGTACACCCCTAAGTAAGATCTGGAAAAAAGTGCATAAAATACACATTCGATCCCATATCCCAGTTTTGAAAATTAATAGCAAACTGATATATGATCGTAAAGAGGTAGCAACTTGCCTAGCAGAACATTTAAGTAATATCTCCAAAGGTTCTTCAATAAAATCTTTTCGCACCAGAAAAGAAAAAGAAGAAAACATGCCAATTCATTTTGAGACTGATCAATATTATTCATACATTGATTGCTTTACCATGAATGAACTTTTATCGGCATTGTCAACATGCTCCAATACAGCCCCTGGTGAAGATATGATCACTTTTGAAATGTTGAAACACCTTCACCCAAACAGTTTACAATATTTATCAAAGCTATATAACCAAATATGGATAGGAATATATTTCCCACAAGATTGGCGGAAAGCACTGTACCTTCCATTCTTGAAGCCAGGCAAGGATCCTTATGACACAGACAGCTACAGACCAATAGCATTAACAACCTGTTTATGTAAATTGTTTGAGAAAATGATTAACAACAGATTAATATGGTATCTTGAAAAGACAGGATACTTTTCCGTTTCACAATATGGATATAGGAAACTAAGATCTACCCTTGATCCTTTACTGACACCGATATTGGGAAAGCATTTGGTTCAAACAGCTATGCCACAGCCATCTTCTGTGATATGGAAAAGGCTCATGACAAGACATGGAATCATCAGATTTTAAAAGAAATGCATTATTCTGGACTGAGAGGATTTTTACCCTTGAACATAGTACAATTTTTAAAGGAAAGAACGTTTAAAGTTAAGATAAATGGTATTTTATCTAAGGAGTATCCGCAATATGAAGGAGTTCCACAAGGTAGTGTTTTGAGCACCTCCCTTTTTATCCTGGCTATTAATGACATTACAAAACAACCACCAACTGGTGTACAGTGTTCATTATATGTAGATGATTTTGCCATTTGGATCATTCACTCTGATATTTATACAGGACAAATCATGCTACAAAAATCTCTTGATCTTATCGTATCGTGGACTACTGCACATGGATTCACTATATCGGCAAGTAAAACTGTAGCCATTATTTTTACTAATAAGAAAACTGTACCGAAAATGAAATTGCTACTATGTGATAAACCAATTAATTTTGTTACTCATACCAAATTTCTTGGGTTGCATTTTGACCAACGAATGACTTGGAAATTTCACATTTATTACCTACGTGAAAGCTGTAGTAAAGTACTTCATCTATTGAAGAAATTGTCACATACAAAGTGGGGCTCAGATAGAAGTACATTACTCTATTTACACAAGACTTTGATACTGAGTAAAATTGATTATGTGTCGCATCTATACGCTTCTGCATCTGCCAGTACATTGGAAAAATTAGATCCTCTTCATAATGCAGGTTTGAGATATGCTACGGGTGCATTTAAATCTACACCTGTTATTTCTCTGTATAGTGAAACAGGTCTGTGTTCACTTGATCAAAGAGGGGTCGAATATAGTTTAAACTTCTATTCGCGGACATAAGATACCCATCAAAACTGAGTAGAATTATAAATAATACCATCATTCCAAAAAGAATTGGACCACGATCATTTTATCCATTTTTTATACGACTGAAAATATACATAGAGAAATATAATATTCCACCATTAAAATTCCTGAACCATTTACCAAATTCAACAAAGTTACGCTGTCAAACAAATCTTTTTGGAACACCAAGAAATCCATGCAAATACTATCTCCATTTATACAGATGGCTCAAAAACTGATGCTGCTGTGGGGTTCGCAGTTATTACAGACGAAAAATATTATCATGGAAGAATGCTTATTTATAGCTCCATATATTCCACTGAATTGGCAGGAATTTCATTGGCTCTGTATAAAATCCCCAAAACCCCTAGCAAACATTACACTATAATATATATAGTGATTCAAAAAGTGCTATTCAAGCAATAGATTCTTTTAATCATCATCACCCTGCTATTAGAGCAATACAAGAAAATATTCATTTTTTAAGCATTCGAAATATCAAGATATCCTTGTGCTGGACACCAGGCCATGTTGGAATTGAAGACAATGAAATTGCTGATAAAAATGGAAAGGAAGCAGCATTAAATGATAGAAATAAAATGTACAAAACATATCATAAGGACTCTAAAATTTTTTTTAGATTTATTTTAGATAAAATCTGGGAAGACCAATGGTTATCACTTGAAAATAAAAACTAACAGTGGTAAAGACCTCTATCATTCCTTTTAAAAATTCTTTACAGAAGCAGGGAAACCATGAGGTCGCTTTGTGCAGGCTGCGTAATGGGCACACAAGGTTAACCCGTGGCTTTCTTATGACTAATCAGCCTCCTCCAGAATGTGATACCTGTCAAACCAGAGTAACTGTGAAACACATTTTAATTGAATGCTCCAAGTATTCACATATTAGACTTAAATACTTTGGATCATCTAGATTGCAGAACATTCTACGAGATGACGACTCAAATATTTGCAAGATTTAAAAGTTCTTAACAGATACAGATCTATTAAAAAAAATATATAATTTTATTAGATACAGATATATTAATATTAAAATATATATGAATAATTTTATTCATACACATTTGTTTTAAATATGTGCAGTAATGTTTTATCTATTGATTTATTTTTTTTAAACTAAATTACTTCAAAAATATATTCCATTTAATATAATACTTTTAACAGATTTTATCTGCATTAAGCAGCCTATTGGACTTAGTCAGAAATGGCTGCTTAAACAAATAATAATAATAAATAATGTTGTAAGCTGATGACCTGGTTATAACTGCTGAAAATGAGGAGAATCTACAGAGAAGGGAGACAGAGAATTAGATGGCGAGATAAAGTGAAGGAAGATATGGAGAGAAGAGGTTTGGTGGAGGATGATGCCTCTGATAGAAGGCAGTGGAGAAGGCGCATCAGGCAACTGACCCCGTAATGTAGGGATAACGGTGGGAAAGAAGAAGAGATGGTTCCTAAACCCTAGCGAAGTTCCTTTTCTAAAAGCAATTTTTTTTCTAATATGGAAAGTAGAAATTCAGAAGTCGTCAAATTTTAAAAACTTGTAAATCTTTGTTTAGCATATGATCCTGATTCGTGACTCAACAATCAAGATATAATTTATCACTCAAGGGTTCCTTTTGTGAAGATCCATGACTTTCAAATTGTGTGAGGAAAGTGTATTTTGCGAGGAAAAGAAGAGTGCTTTTCATGACAAAATATACAACTTATAGGAAATTTCAGCCAATACCTTTTTATTATTATTATTATTTTCAGAAGTTTCGCCGTCACCCAGCTGGAACTACGATATGGTTTACAACTCAGGCAGAGGAAGTGGTCGTCTTCCAAGGTAAGGAAGGAATCTGCTATCGGAAAGTAATAAGAAAATTCACACGAATATATATTTTTCTTTTGAGTGGGGCAAATGACTGAAAGTGTTTTTGTTCATTCCATTCTTTCTTTGGTTGTATAATTATTGTTTGAAACTGTTAATCACTGTTTGGGTTTAATTGGACAGTTTATGTATAAAGGTATTTCTGTTGTTGTGGGTTATTAAGGAAGAGGTGTAAATGACCGTTTATGACTAATTGAGTTTGTATATTACTTCTTGTTGATTGTCAATGATTATTTAAGATGTTCTCTTGAAGAGTGGGGAGTATGTGTGGTTAGTTGAAGTCAAGCCTTGTAGGAGATTATTACCTCTCCACCAAAGGATCGTTGTGTGTCTGTATCCATATATATACTATATATATATATATATATATATATATATATATATATATATATATATTATTTCTTTAAGTAAAGAAGAAAAAACCAAGTCTGTGTTTCTTTACTGCCACATTGGTATAGCCTGGAAGCACCTGAGGAGCACGCGCGTATGTTCCAGACTTCTCCAGCAGACCTTCGAGGAGTCAATTATTCCAAGATCAAAGAGAAGAACCGACACAGCAATGCTACAATAGAAAAGTCAGTGTTTCCATCTAGTTTCGGACATTTCTTTGATGAGATCTTGTGATCACAGGGGTGATGATAGGAGCTGAATAATTCATTATAATTACCTTTACTTCGCTCTAAGTCAGGTGTCAAATGTCTATCACTTTAGTTTAACACATATTCCATTCTATTTTCTGCCCCTTGTCCTTGATTCTGCCTCGGTAGCCTCTTTCATTTAATAAATAAATAAAAGAACGCCGAACACATAAATTTTTATCCTCTGTCAGTTTTCAGAATAGTTTCCATGGCACACTATGGCTTGTAGTTGCCGGATTTCTTGGTCAATATTGCTTATTGGGTCAGACTAACAAAGATGGTAGCAAGAAGCCACGAGTAAGTGCTATAGCAGTAAAACTACCTTTAACCAGAAGTAGCTGATATGCAGTTCTTTATTTGAATATGCATAGCCAGAACACTGCCATGTATTTTCAATCACCACAAATTTATTATTACCGTTAACAGAGTCAGAACAGAAATGACAGCCTATTGTTTCTAGAACAAATAAGCCACTTACCTTGTTCATCTTTGATCCGGTCTTCAGTCATATTTGGCATATTCGGATTAAAACTAACATGATGCATGTATTTTGAATCAAGCCAGTCCATTTGTTGATACTTACCTCTTTTTAGGGTGACGTTTTTACCAGTACTGGATGATGGTGACCTGCACCCGATGCCATATTATGTCACTGCTGAAATTGCTTTTCCAGCCCTGGCCGAAGTGCCATGGATGGCGGATGAGAAGAGGAGGATGAAAGCGCAGGTGGAGGTAAGACTGACGTCCACTAAGTTTCCAGGATTCATTTGAAAGCTTTTTAGGATGTAGGAATTGCATTATGCCTCTGGGAAGAGAGGATAACACACTGCAATACGTTCATATAGAAAGCGGTTCCAAATTAAGTTCATGGAGACTCTTGGAGCAGCTCATCGTCTTCTAGGGAACCAGACTGGAGTCTTCGGTAGTGTTTAGCCTTAATTTGGTTATTTTTCTTATTTATACGATGATTCGTGGAATTAATTGTTGCTTGATAATGGATTTCGATGGATCATGAAATAATTGTTCCTTTATAATGGACTGTGACAGGCATTCATGACCATTGCTATGGCCGATTACATTTTCTAGACTCGAAGATAGTCTCTTGCCTAAAAATTGCTCATTTATAGCAATATTTTGTAAAATAAAGATTTATAAACGAAAAGCTCAGGCTAGAATTACAAACATCATTCTGCGGAATATGAATTTTCAGTTATTAAAGCGAAATGCGCCATTCATTAGGATTTTTAAGTTACCATCTTTCGTTTGACAGAGATTCAACAGAGATACGAGGCTTCAAAAGGATCTTCTCGATGAGATCGTCGGAGACACTATTCAAGATGAGATCGTAGCCATTGCCTCCATCACTCTCGAGGAAAGCAAATATCAGGTGGGCCATTACTCAGTAACCAAATAGGAGCGTTATAGTTTGCGAGATCTATTATTGCATTTCTCACTGACTGTTTATCGGTAAGTGTGAGGAAACTGAATGACACTGCTTCACAAGAACGCCCTGCCTGCTTGCTGCTCTCTTGAGAAATAAAAGGGGAAGATTTACTATAGATATATGGTGCCACTTTGTCCATGATATAAAGAATTTTTATGTCTATCTGTCTCCCTGTAATGGGTGATTTATATGCATAAAGTTCTTGGAGTAAATGAGAAGACTTTTGGAAATATGTATGGAAAAGTACTTGGTTGATGGAATTGCATGATATCCAAAGGAAAATATTTGCAAGTATAGTTAGGAAAGAGGAAATGGTGAGTAGATTGAAGGAAACAAAATATTATTCGAGGTGCAATTGCTTGACAGAGAGAAGGTCATTATCAGGATTGCAGGAGGAGGGACAGGCTTTTCAAGAAGGTGAGAATATATATTGATTGCAGGTTATAGAAAAGAAGGAGATGAACAAAGAGGCACATGCAGAACGAAAGCTCAACGAACTTTAATCATCTTAATATAAAATGTGCAATTGGAAAGATATTGTCTGAAGAGAATACTACACTGGTCAATGGAGTGAGCATTTTGAGGGCTTGTTGGAAGCAGAAGATAGATGTGAGATCGAGATAGCTGAATGATGCAAATTTGGAAGTTGTTAATGTAGGTTTGAGAATCCATATGGAAGCTATTGGTGAAGATGTAAGGAGGACAGTTAATAGGTTGAATATGGAAAGACATATAAGCAGTTGAAGTAACAATCCTAGTTTATATTACAACTAAGTGGTCAAAGTGTGACTGAGTGACTAGTTAACTGTGTGCAAAATGCAGGAATGGGTGAGAAAAGAGAGAGTTTTGATGGAGACAAATTTTATAAAATTAACTGGGAAGAACATCGTGAGTTTGGACAAAAAAGGACGTGAAGCAAGCTTTTGTTATGAAACAGTCATTTTAGAAGCTTGAAAATACGCCAAACGGTGTGAGAAACCATGTACATACACCCAGTCAAAAAATGGGGAAGGCAGCTGCCCCCATCAGCAACCATGGCCGCGCTCTACAGAGGCCACAACCTGTAGGTTTTTACATCCACGATGAGATCTCCGGCCAGAGGATGTTAGTGGACACCAGAGCTTTGTAATTGGTGTTTCCAACCTCGGAGGGGGATTGCGGCTGCGCCCCCGATGCCACCGTTGCCCTGATGGCTGCGAATGGGACCTCCATCTGCTCCTACTGCACAAGATCCCGCAGGATATCCATCCTGGGTTGGACCTACTTGTGGCCTTTAATTGTCACCGACATCAAGGGCCCCCTCCTCAGCGCAGACTTCTTGGCACAACACGGGTTCCTTTGACACAGAGACCTACCAGTCTTTCCCCCTCGCCGCTGGCCCAAGCATTCCTACCATCTGCTCCATAGCGCCCCACAAATACGGCGCCCTCCATCAGGAATTCCCCTATTTGTTCAGCTGGAACTTCATCAGCTGGCCGGAACCCCGGCCAAGCACAATATATACCATCACATCACAACCACTGGCCCACCCAAACATGCAAAGTTCCGCAGGCTACCGTTGAACCGCCTCCAGGATGCCAGAAGGGCCTTTGCAGAAATGGAGCAGATAGATGTCTGCAGTAAGGCCTCCAGCCCATGGGCATCACCCCTCCACATGGTAAGGAAGGTGGACGGAACTTAGAGATCTTGTGGGGATTACCGCGGCTGAATTTAGTGACTACCCCCGATCACTACCCCCTGCCAAACATGCAAGACTTGACAGGGGCCCTTCATGGGGCAAAATTATTTACAAAAATGGACCTTCTCAAATCACCTTTTCTGGTACTGGTCAACCCCGAGGACGTCCCTAAGACAGCCATCATCACGCCGTTCAGGTCTTACGTCTTCTCCTACTCCACCTTCGGCCTGAGGAACGCCGGGGCCACCTTCCAGCTGATGGACAGCATCCTAGGAGACCTACCTTTCTGCATTTGCTACATGGACAACATTCTCATTTTTTCCAGGTCACCGCAAGAACACCTGCAACACAACCGAGCCGTTTTGCAGTGCCTTCAAGAGAATGGATTGGTCGTCTGGTTTGACATGTGTACCTTTATCGCCAAGAAGGTAAATTTCCTCCAGCACAAGATTTCTGCAGGAGGCATCCGCCCCACGATGTCAAAGGTAACTGCCGTAGAAAAGTTCCCAACGCTAACAATAATCAAGGCCCTGCAGGAGTTCATCAGGATGGTGAACTATTACTGTCAGTTTATGTCCAACATTGCCCGCACCATGTTCCCTCTGACGGTGGTCCTGAAGGGGAAACCAAAGAAGCTGGTGTGGAGACAGCGCAGCAACAAGCCTTTCTGCAGACGAAGACGTCTCTCATCAGGGCGACCACCCTGGCCCACCAAGACCCTGCAGCGCCCCTATAGCTCACCACCGATGCTAGCAACGTCACCTGTGGAGCAGTCCTGGAGTAGGTGATTCACATAGTTCCCCAACCACTTGCCTTCTTCAGCAGGAAATTACAGCCCGCTGAGACCTGACATAGCACTTTCGACCGCGAACTACTAGTGGTCTACCAGGCCGTTCGGCACTTCCGCTACCTGCTGGAGGGGAACCCCTTTACAATAAGGACAGACCACCAGCGTAGTCTGCCTGGTCTGCCAGACAACAGCGACACCTCGCAGCCATCGTGGAGTTTGGCTGCACCATGCACTACGTCCCTGGCAGGAGAAACCCCGTGGCCAACGCCCTTTCCCGAGTTGAAATCAGCTCAGTCCACCTCGGGATCAACTATGGAGACTTGGCCCGGGAGCAAGCAGCTGACCCCGAGTTGCCAGCCTACTGGACCGCAGTCACCTCCCTCAAGTGGAAAGACGTGCTCCTCAGACAGTCGGCAACAACTCTTCTCTGCAATGTCAGCACGGGACGCCCTCACCCACTGGTCCCGGCATCCTAAAGAAAGAAGGTTTCAAAATCGCATCTGTCAGACCTAATGATACCTCGCCTCCTGATGGAGAAATTCGTGTGGCATGGCATCCGAAGAGACTCTTGGAAATGGGCCAGACAATGCATCCCATGCCAGATGAGCAAGATCAGCAAGCACACCGACTCAGGAATCGGCAGTTTTCCCCAGCCCAAGCAGAGATTCAGCCATATCCACGTGGATGTCGTAGGACCTCTTCTTTCGTCGGGAGGTCACAGATACCTCTCCAAAGTCATCGATCGATCCACCAGATGGCCCAAAGCGACACCAGTGATGGAGGCCACTACCAATGCGTGGGTGGAAGCCCTTCTCTCCAGCTGGATCAGCCATTTCGGAGTGCCTGATGACATCACATCGGAACCGTGAGGCCGCCTTTCTGTCAGATTTGTGGGCCGCCCTGGCTCAACTGATGGGGATATCGCCCCACAGAACCACCACCTACAACCTCGCAGCCAACAGCATAGTGGAGAGGTTCCATCACTCCCTCAAGGCCTCCCTGATGGCGCGCTGCTCCAGCAACAACTGGAAGACGCAGCTACCTTGGGTCATCCCTGGCCTCTACACCGCCCCGAGGGCCAACAGCGAAGTATCACCTACAGACAAAGTCTACAGGGAAACCTTAGCAGTCCCAGGTGAGTTCTTCCCACCGTCGACCGATGCAGAGGAAATCCACCTTCTCGGCGCCGAAGGTACACATGTCGAACCAGACGACCAATCCATTCTCCTGAAGGTGTTGCAAAACGGCTTGGATGTGTTGCAGGTGTTCTTGCGGTGACCTAGAAAAAAGGAGAATGTTGTCCACGTAGCAAATGCAGAAAGGCAGACCTCCTAGGATGCTGTCCATCAGGTGCTGGAAGGTGGTCCCAACGTTCCTCAGGCCAAAGGGGGAGTAGGAGAAGACGTAGGACCCAAACAGTGTGATGATGGTTGTCTTAGGGACGCCCTCGGGGTTGACCGGTACCTGAAAATGTGACTTGAGAAGGTCCATTTTTGTAAATAATTTTGCCCCATGAAGGGCCTCCGTCAGGTCCTGCATGTTTGGCGCGGGTAGTGATCGGGGATAGGCACTAAATTCAGCCAACATGTAATCCCGCAAGACCTCCAGGTAGCGTCCACCTTCTTGACCATGTGGAGGGGTGATGCCCTTGGGCTGGAGACCTTACTGCAGACTCCCATTTGCTCCATTAATGCAAAGGCCCTTCTGGCATCCTGGAGGCGGTTCAGGGGTAGTCTGCGGAACTCTGCATGTCTGGGCGGGCCAGTGGTTGTGATGTAATGGTATATGTCGTGCTTGGCCGGGGTTCCGGCCAGCTGACGAAGTTCCAGCTTGAACACATTGGGAACTCCTGATGGAGGGCACCGTATTTGTGGGGCGCTACAGAGCAGATGGTAGGAATGCTTGGGCCAGCGGCGAGGGGCAAAAACTGGCAGGTCTCTGTGTCAAGGAGGCATTTGTGATCCACGTCAACCAGGAACCTGTGTTGTGCCAAGAAGTCTGCGCCGAGGAGAGGCCCCTTGATGTCAGCGACAATAAAAGGCCACACGTAGGTCCGACCCAGGATGGATATCCTGCGGGATCTCATGCTGTAGGAGCAGATGGAGATCCTGTCCATGGTCATCAGGGCAACGGTGGCATCAGGGGTGCAGCTGCGATCCCCTCCAAAGGTGGAAACTGATTGCAAAACTCCAGTGTCCACTAACATCCTCTGGCCATAGATCTCGTCGTGGGCGTAAAAACCTACAGGTTGTGGCCTCTGCAGTTTTTTGACTGGGTGTATGAACATGGTTTCTCACACCGTTTGGTGTATTTGCTGAATTTTCTATGGTAGCAACACCATGCTGGGCTTCCACCTCGCTGCTGTGTTGGGGACCTCCTTTGTATGGCATTTATTTCTGCTGCTTCTGCTTCTGCTGCAGTGTCCTCCATCAGGCAGTTGGTCGAAGGTGTCGATGGGGTGGAAAAGATGGCTGCCCAGGAGGCCTCAGTTAGTCTCTGGGCCTTTGTGACCAACTCATCGTCGGATAGGGCGTGGCTTTCTGTAATTTGCTTCCTCACCTCCGGGTCCAACTGACGGAGGACTATTTCTCGCTTAAGGCTGATCTCCTTCCATTGCCCGTGGTCATCCCACTCCAGCAGGAGGATGAGGTCTATCAACCAATTCCAGGAGACCTGTGGGTCTTGGTCGTGTATGGGGTTCGTTACCTGGCCGAGAATTCGGGCGGTCCTGTCGATGGCGGGGAGGGAGAACGTGTTGATCATCTTCGACTTCAGATTGCTGTAGCATATCTTTTCTGGCTGCACAACCATCCATGGACACATTTGGTCATACACTTCCTCTGACATGGCCGATGTGACAAAGTCAGCCTTGTGGACTTTGTCCGAGATGCCCACAATCCGGAACTGGCTTTCTGCGCACAGAAACCATGTGGCTGGATTCTCTGTGAAGAACGGGGGCAGCTTCACAGAGGGAGATGCGTCTGCGCTCTGGGATGAGGCAGAGGTAGGGGGTTTGTTGCCTGCCCCTAAAGAGCTGGCTGCTGTGGAGCGTGGCATGTCTCCCTCACAAAAACGGACGACGCCAAGAGAACGCCTAAACACACTTTGGTAGGTGCGCCGTAATTAGTCCATTAAAGGCATCAGTATCATCCTTGGAAGGGAACTTTTCAGAGACCTAGACTGAGGCACTGTAGTAAGGTAGTAAGTCCATTAAAGGTCTCTGAAGGTGAGTTGCAGTAGTTAGTCCCGTAATGGCTGAGCCAAGACCACTGAGTCACCATCCAATCCTGGAGGTCACCAGTGTGAGGGTACGACAAAGAGGCAGGTGGAAACAGTACTAACTTTATTACAGGTGAGCTTAACTTATAAACAGGTGTGCGGACGGATAATATTATGTAGTATGCGACCAACACTGACACAGAAATGACATGATCTGACCCGGATTTGTGTTTCTTGACATGCTAATTTACATGAATATTATTTGCTATAATGGGTTTACATGTATGAATGATATGTTGGCGGCAAGGCCGAAAAGTGCTTAATGATATGATGTGAGGTACAATGCAGACAATGAAACTATATATATATATACATTTAGGAAAAAGGCGTTGTTCTTACAGCATCACAGGACTTTCCAATAGCTTGTGATGCTCTGTTAAGGACCCCTCACGCCGTCACTTGAAGAACACCATTTTGTTCTTTCTGAGAGATCTCATTCGAGAAGCACATTCCCAGATAGTGGTGGAGGCTCTACCTTTAATGAAGGTAAAGGCTTATGAGATTAGAGTGGTGGCTACATCTCTGGCCTTCAGATATAATCTTTCACTTTCACTGGCTTCCTTTCTCCAGTCCGCTTACTGGAAATTTAAGTCAGTCTTTGTGACTCGTTATCTTGAAGAAGGAATGATTTTTAATGATTGGAGTACTTTGGGTTCATTTGCAGTGGCTGGCATGGTAATGGAAGAAGAAGCATAGGAAGCATTCCATCCTATTCTTCTCTTCGCTTTGAAAACTGACTGTTGAGTCCTAGAGGAGTCTGGGGTACTTGGTACTACTGGATACCCTCCAGAATCATTGGTAGGGTGGTGGTTTTTAATATTTGGTGTATGTAATTTGTCAATATTCTGGCTTTGTGTTGTTGTTCATGGTACTGCGTCCATGGCAGGGGCAATGTCTGTCCTTTACCAGCGCTAGGTGAATTTTTTGCTGTAAGGCCCCCACTATATGTAGTAGGTGACCCTGTTCTGACTCCAACCTCTACTAATTGAGATGAGCTGCGCCAGAAGCAGTGTTGACTGTTATAGCTCTCTTAACAATTTAGGAAACAACAAGCATTATGTTAACGCTGGCAAAATCTTTCTTATTGCATGCTATTATAAATTATAATTGCAATAGATTTTCATCCATGAATCCCACCTCCTAGCAATGTGGGAATCAGCTATGTAATTACTAAAATAAAAATAATATTTTTATAAAAAAAATAAGGTTTTATTCATACTTACCAAGTAATTACAGAATGGGAGCCCATCCTCCACCCTTCTAAAGATGATAAGTTAAATGAATTGAACTTCTTTGCCGAGTTGTAGCCTATCCCCCGGTAATGGCCGCAGGTACCGACCTGCACCAAAACAAAAGAATTGCTACTACGATTTTCAACTTGAGGCTACCGGTATTTGGACATTTTTAGCTATGTAATTACTTGTTAAGTAAAAACCTGATTTTATTGTAAAAATATCATGTTACTGTCTAGTCAAATTACTCTTGGTGGTTAAACTTGTTTCTAAAAATTGGTAGGTATAGTCACTGCAAGAAAAATATCCTCCAATTTGATGGACATAAGAATATTGAGATATTATTGGGTTTCATCTAATCTCACTAAATTTAGTCACAGTCTTTGGAATATCATAGCTTTTATATAAGCATTATATTAAGCAGTAAAATGAAACATCGTATTCAATGTGTTTAAAATATATTGTATGAAAATTCTGATGACTGAATCTTTTCCCGACAGGAAGGAGTAGATAGAAATGTTGTTGGTATCGTTGAAGAGGTCTTTGTCATGCCAGAAATACAGTTCCAAGTCTACCTGACTGTTTGGTCCTTGCTCTATGACATGGGAAGAGGACTTTCACAGGAGGAGTTCCTCAAACTTAAGAAAAGGGAAAACGAACTTTCTTTGGAACCCGTTGCTAAACAAGCTCTACTGCATCATGTTCTTGAGGTAGGTGTTCTGCACGTGAAGTTGATTCTTTGTATGGTCACAGAATAAATACTTAACAAATTTAGTACTCATTGAAATAGTTCATCAGAAGACTTAGAAAGATTATTTTCATTGTAGCATACACGCAAGACCATGGAAATTAATGAAGCACATACACTGTATTCAGATGGTGTTTTCATAATATGTAACTCCAAGTGCACAAAACAAGTGTCTCTGTTATTTTCAGTGACAGTGCAGGAAATACAAATATCAACTCCTCCAATCAGGATTATCAATGGAAATATGTTGGATCCCAGCACACGTGGGAATAAAAGGAAATGAATATGCAGACTCAGCTGCCAAATTAGCCTGCGCTATCCCTCCAACAATTACAAATGCTCCAATGTCAGACTGGGTAAAATCTGTTGGACCATTGATTTACCAGGATTGGAAAGGAGAATGGGCCTCGGTGCCAACAACAAATAAACTTAAAAACATAAAAACTGACGTGTATGCATGGAGGACATCCTCACAGGAGGAAAGATCAGAAGAGGTGATCCTAGCAAGGCTCCATATAGGACACACAAGATTCTTGCATGGTCACTTAATGTCAACGCCACATGCTGACCCAATGAAGTGTAGCATATGTCAAACACCCATGACAGTGCAACATTTACTTGTTGAGTGCCCAAGTTGGACCCAGCAAAGATCTATTTATCTACGGAAGTAGAGGAAAAGACCCCATATAGACTCTTTTCTAGCCTCGCCCCCCCCAAGGGGCGTGGCTACCCCCTCCCCCCCTCCTGATAAGCTCATGTATGTACGTGAGGCCTAAGAAGGGGCGGGGCAACCCCCCAAACCCCCAAAAGGGGCGTGGCCACCCTGACCCCATATAGGCTCCACTATCCTGTGGGGCGTGGCCACCCCTGACCCCATATAGACTCCACTATTCTGGGGGGCGTGGCCACCCCTGACCCCAAATTGACTCCATTTGTATTATAAGCTCATATACGTACATGAGCTCATATTGGGGGGTGTTGCCACCCCTGACCCCAAATTGACTCCATTTGACTTACAAGCTCATGTGCGTATATGAGCTCATATTAGGGGGCGTGGCCCCCCTGACCCCAAATAGACTCCACTTGTCTTATAAGCTGATATACGTAGATGAGGTGTAAAAGGGGGTGTGGCCACCCTTGACCCCAAATCGACTCCACATTTTTTATGAGCTCTTGTTTTGCATGTACGGTCCATGACGGTCCACCAAAAGGGGTGGGGGGCGTGGCCACCTGTAACTCTACGGGAATAAAACCAACATTTCAACCTCCCCCTCCCCCCCGCACCACCAGCACTTTCCCGACCGTGTATCAAAGACGACGTTTCATCTAACACCTCAAAGCTTTTAATTTTAGCTAACAAGTTTTTCATATATAAATCTTCCACGCACCTTTCCTCCAACAGAGATAAATTCTTTTTCATTATAGCCATGCAACATATTCTACCAATTTTGCTCATTTCATCACTGAATGTAGCTAACACAGGTAAATATTGATTCAACCAAGTCGTATTAACCAGCCCGCTTTGACCGATGCCAGCGGGAAAGATAACATATTTGACATAGTCATACGATGATTTAAATAATTCTTCCTTCAATTTCTTGACCAAAGAAAAAAAGTGATTGAACTTCATCTGTTTGCTATCTCTGCCCAAACGATCGGCGTGATCTTCATCTTTGGAATAAGCCACGCTCTTTTGCGTGTATTCATTATCTTCAATGGGGGCGCCGATACCGTATTGGGTTAATTAGGTAGCTATGGTGGGTAGATCAACTTCTTCGTCGCATTCCCAAGATGTGATATTTTCAGGTCTTTTTACAATGGCGGACCCTTCAATACCTCTATCACGAAGACAGGTATATGATGCACCAGTGTGAGAATATCGAAAACCTGCCAATTCGGCATATGGATAAGCTCGAATGACGTCCGCCACCACACCGTAATTCCTGCATGTCACACAATTATTGGCCACTACGAAACACGTATTCCTACGAAAGCCCCGCAACCCGAGCTCCCTCTATCACAATCACTGATTACAAACCAGTTGTGACGAAGCATCAAGTCTCTCCCAGCAATGATTCACGCTCACACGATTAAACAAGTCTTATCATTCCCTCATGCCAAAGGTCATCCACACATATGACTAATTTTATCAAAATCAGTATCATGCGACTAAACAGCTCCGGTATCATTGTTCCTAAAATATTAATAAGTAAGCCACCCAAACACTCGCCATCTTGTTTTTCGAATGTCTAGCCCTCACCTTCCCACCCCCTCCCCCTCCCCCTCCTCCCTCCTCCTCCTCCTCCTCCTCCTCCTCCTCCTCCTCCTCCTCCTCCATCCTCCTCCTCCTCCTTTTTCCCCTATATTTCGCATGTTTCGTTTTGTTTTTTAATGGCTATATTCCTTAACATCCAATCTTTAACCCCCGCCATTTCAATGAAGTAGTGATAATTCGAAATATTATCAATGTGGATTTTTTTATTCCCTTGAAATTCTCGAGCTATATCTGAAATATTATAACCTGCGAGTGGATAAGTTAAATCTCCTTCTTCATTCCATTCAACCGTGTTAGAACCTTGTAAGTGCTTAACAAAAGCCATAACATATGACTTTTGAGGTTCTTTAAAAAATATTGGAATAATACCTGTTAAATCGGGATTTAACAGGTCCCCTTTAATTGTTTTCAACGTAATCGGGGCATTTACCACCTCCCCTCCAGTCACTGCACCTACACTTTCTATAGGAGGAGGAGGAGGAAGAGGAGGTCCCGTGAGCGAAATAGCTGGCATAGACAGTTTTTGGATATTAAGAGGGACGTGTCCACTACTACTAACAGCTGCCGTATCCAACTTGCCAGTACCCTCCAGGTTATTAATATCACCATCACAAACCTCTTTTCTATTCATTAACCTCTCGTAGGTAATGGCAGGGATAACATAAAACTCCTTCATTTTCAATTAAAAAGACCTCCTACCAAACTCGCAGCAATAGGCAATAACACCGATAGAATAGTCCCCCCTTTACGAATTTTCAGTATATTTTTCTTCTTAGATATGGACGTTGTTTTCAAGGACACAAGATGAATTTCTCGTCTACAATATCTTAAGTGTTTAATAAACTTCTTATCTTGAGTTAGATTACCACAAAGAAAATTTCTAAAAATTCCCAAGAGAGTAGACACCAAACCACCGTTTAAGATGGGAATGACTTTACTTCTTTCACTGGGTGATAAACCAGAGATGAATAAAATAAAGTTTTTCTTTTTACGTATTAAAGGTTGCTTACGGTTCATATCCGCACAATTTGAGATTCATCAACCCAGGAATTGAATTGACTCGGATAACCTTTCCAATGAACGTAATATCGAGTTTTATTATTTTTCCTCCTCCTTCCCAGAATAGTGATATCATACGTTTCTGGTAGATTTGTGGGAATTAATTCTTCACGATAAAATACGCCCTTTATTTCTTCAACCGCTAAATCTTCCAAGAAGTATACGACCGGATTTTGCGCTGTATCCACTTTTCGGATTTTAAAAATTTCCAGAGTATTTTGAATTGTATATCCCCTCCTAAAAATTGCATTCCGACGCTCATCGGCAATACGTACAACGTCTCCAGAATTCAAGAGCAAAATGGCGGGAGGATTAACGAGAACAGCCTTTTTATACATACTCGAGAATTGACGTTCAATGTCATCTCTAGCCGTTAATGCATGAACCTCTTGCGGGGTGCGACCCAAACTTTTATGGGGGTTATGGTTATAACTCTGAACAATGTCGCGCAAGACGTTAATGTATTTTAAGGTATTCTTATGTGTGAGATATCTATATATCCGACCCTTAATAGTCCTTATGACTCTTTCAGCTATAGAGGATTTGATTTCTCTCGAATAAACGTTATATAATTTTATATTTTTACTGTCTAGATATTCTCTGACGTGTTTGTTATAATATTCCCTACCCTCATCACTATTCAAACATGAAATTCCCGAAAATTCAGTAGATTCGATAACCTTCTTCAAAGCGCAACGCATAGTAACACCATCCTTCTTTTTCAAGGGAACAATTTGTAGATATCTGGAAAACACATCAATAAAGACCAGCAAATATTTAAACCCATTATTACACTGAGCTAATTTGGACATATCAGCTAAATCAGTGCTCGCTATTACTCGCGGTTTGGGTGACATGATTTTTCTTCTGGGGAATTTTTTTCGAGTGACTTTATGTAGTGTGTAAGACTTTTGCCTGCGTAAGAATTCTTCAACATTTTCACACATAATTTGGCTATTCAGATTTTTCGCTACTCTGAATAAAGAGCCCACCCCGCTGAAACTACCCACACCCCGTACATCTCCGTACAAAGTTTTTAGTAGTTTTATCCGTTCTTTATCCATATTGGTAAGCTATTTGATATTCCGTTTCACCCAGAATATTAGTTCGGAGCTGTAACAGTTCAGGTGTTGACGGAGCGAAGTCTACTAACAAATAACCGTAGCGGTTATGTGATAGGGCCTTTTTATATATGTCCCAAAAGGCTGAAGCTTTTTGACGGTCGAATAACTGCCGACCTAAAGTTTCAATTTGACTAAAATCACGATTTTTCATTAGAATATAATGTGAATAATTCAGGCTTATACTTCTACTAAACTTGCCCGAATGAAACATATTCTGCGTTATGAATATAACTGAAATAGATGAATGATGTCTCGCTGTGAAGGCGTTAGTGACAAATTTATTATCACTAGCCTCGAGGAAGCAATCGTCGAGTATGAATAATAGACCTTTATTAACCTCCGTCTTCCCCTTTTCAGCGTAATCAAAGGGATTTAAAATTTCTTTGGACACTTTAAATTTGGGACCTATTGAGGGATGCGTTTCGAGGGGGTGTTCAGATACCCCGCAATATAAAATGTATTGGAAACACGTTTCATAGAGTTCAATGATTTTTTGACATAGGATGGACTTGCCACTGTTACTAAACCCCGAGATGATAATACGAGCGGGATTAGCGAACGGGTCTAACAACTGCCCAGGGAAGGGACCTGTTGCGGCCATGATGTTAGCGTGTTCAAGACTATAGTTGTGTGCTTTATGCGCTCCTTTTTATATACAAGCCTTAATAATAATTAGGGTGAATTGAAGTTGACGGCAATAATATTTGTTTAATTTTCATAATGAAATACAGGTTTTTTCCTACAATATAAAAATAGAAAATACAGTAAAAATGCAATACAATATAGTAATTTAAAAATATAACAAAACTAACTGTGTATATGAATATATAATAAAAATACATTATATACAATATAATATATTAAAATATATGAATATAGGATAAAATATATAGTAAAATATACAAACTATGACACCCGGTCAAGGTGTGATACGCCTCCGTTTAACTGGAGGAGAGGGTGAAACCATTTCCCGTCGAGGAGAAGTCAAAGACGTCGAAGAGAGAGAGGAATTAACATTGTATATTTTACTATTCTCTCTTCGATGTTTTGAACATCCTTTCACCCGTGGGAAATGATGTGATGGATGTAGGGTCGAAGGAATAGGAGGAGTAAGAATTCTCGAGGCGCTAGGAGCGGGAATATTTAAAATTGGAGAGATTGCCGCTACTACCGGTGCCACCACTGCCCTCTTTAGCTCCTCCTCCGCCATACCCTCCTCCACCCCAATGTCTGGATGCCCATACGCCAACGATTTATAAGGTGTCACATAATATCTCTTGTCCTCTAAAGGACAGAGAGATACGTTTCGCTGGCTTGTATGACACATCGTGCCTCCTACTCTTTGCAAATTGTGCACACGAGTATAAGTAATCTCATTCTTTTCGATTACAGCTCGATACTGGTCATGCGGAATGGTCTTTTGCCAGCACCTTTGTACACCTTTCAAGGTTTTACTATGACTAGTTTCCGTCAGATACGAATAAACTTTAGGTTTAACGCCAATAAATTCCCTCATGAATTCAGCCCCCGTTTCAACCTTCACTAACCCGAGTTCCCCCTTACGTGACTCATCATACAATTTGTGAGTTTTGGGGAAATTACTCAAATCCATGTAGGGTTTGAGCACACCCTTCCGTTCCCGATTGAGGTTATCAGTCACCAGGGAAAAGATCAAGCTGTCAGTGTCGGTATAAAGGAGCTGAACTCTGTGTCCATACTGCTTTCGAAGAACGTCGTAATAGAACCGATACATCGTATCCTTCGCCATGTCTAGTATACTGAAACTGATATTTCTGGGCTCAGTTCGTGTCGCTTCGTGAAATAATCCTAAAGTTCATTATTTCTAGGTAAATGATACTAACATTATACCAGAGAAAAAATAAAATCAGGAGAATGTCAGAATAACTGACTCGCTCGCCCTAAATAAAAAGAGGGTGTCGGTATGTAGCTGGGGCGAGTGAGACCACTACCACGAACCTCTTGTCATTTAGAATTCTCCTTCATCAAAATCCCCCTCCTGAGAGAGCTGAGACACAGTCAGAGTCAGCAACTACTACTACTACGCTACCCACCACGCCGACTGCAGCGCCTCTGATGGCCATCCTTTTCATTAGCGAACTTGGGTAAACACGTGCCACTTTTCCTCTGTGACTTTTGTGTGATTTTCTTTGGATTACCATTCATCATGGAATTAGCAGCTATCGCCGCAGCTAAGTTAAGTACCCCGAAAGGTTTTACACTAGCTTTTTGTCAGCCAGGAGCTATTTTTACCGTTTTTTAGGTCCGATAATAGTCACTTGGTCTGGGGCATGGCGGCCTTGCCGGCTCGCCTCATGTTCGGTTAGATTCTTCGGTCCCCCATACCGTGGTATCTATCCAGTGTATTTTTACCTTTATATGTGGGTTCTATCACGTGATACACAAGTTCCCAAACATTATTATTTTACATTGTATTATTCGGAAATCCGTTGCCTGTGCCTTAGATTAGTGTTCATGCATGCATGTCCCTTTGTTTAGGTGTCTAGGCCTGTGAGTGATTACTATTTATTATGTCTCTTCTAGTCCAGCCATCCTGGCCGTTGCCCTCCGTTTTATGTGTCGGCTAAGGCCAGCTCCTGAGCAGTTTGCTTGTTTTCCTTCGGGGAAATTAGCCTACTTCTTCTGGACGTTCCCTTTCTCTCTCACTCGTGATTTCCCTTTCTCTCTTTATTACGATGTATTTATCATTTTAGGGGTTGCATGTTAAGGGCGATCAGTTTGGCCTAGGCTAGTTTTGTTGCATTATCGCCTTTTGGTCCACTCTCGCTCGCGTGGTCAGCTCGACCTAGGCTATGTTTTGTTGCATTTATCACCTTCAATGGTCCACCTGCGCCTCTCCAGTCGAAGCCATCTGATCGCCCTAGTCCCAGTCCCCTTCCCCTCCTCCCTCGTGGAGGGGGGTGTCTGTCCTCGCTTGCTCACGGTCGCTATAGCAACCATCCGAGCACCACTCCCCTCCTCCCCCTTTTTAGGGGGGTCACGAGAGTTATGGACTTTAGGGAGTACTGCTGGACCGTCCATGTTCTCTATGAGCTTCGGGGGAGTTCCGGTGTGATCGGGGGAGGTTGGCCACCCCCTCCTCGCCCCGCAATCAGTCCTTCTCCCCGGCGTTCCTTTTGTACGTGTTCTTCCCTCCCCCCTTTCCTCTCTCTTTCCCTAGTTTTTAGTTGACTCCGCCAGCTATTGAAGGGGAAGGGGGATCGGTCGGTCCTACATGCTTTCCCCGTTATGTATCATAGTCCACTTCGTCCGCTGACGGAGCGCCCGCTTGCTATCCGAGCGCCCCGGTGGTTGACGGAGGGGTTTTACGATGGAGCTACATGCTCCAAACTATTTAATTTATTTTATTTAGTTTTAAATTATGGGTAATCCTCTCTCGTTCTCCGGCGTGTCGTACTCCTCCTTGAAACTCAACTATAGGTGTATGAAAGGTATCTGGTTTATCTAAATTCTCCTCTCCGGCATACACCGGGGATTTCAACCAGTCTACCAGGTCCCATGGACTCTCCCACATGGATTACAGGGGAGGATTATGCCCGAAAATTTATGCTACTCTGGCATGCAGCGGAGCATCATTAGTGGTCCTGATAGTGTATAACGTTGATACTTATGTATCTATCCACTTACAGGCTACCAACTGTCAGGAGGCCGGGTGTAATGCCGTCCTCCAGGACCCCTGCGGGCACGAGGTCTGTCACTCGCACGCTCCCTGTGCCATCCGCCATAAGGACTTGATCGTATGGCACCACGAAGCCTGCTCCATCTGCTATGAACTGGTGGAACAGTTTTCGGATGGAGTAAGTATATACCGGCGTAGGTATTTTCTTTCCTGGTATATACTATTACATAAACTTGTGTTTTAATGCTATATAGTTCTAAGTTTCAAATGTTAATGATTTGTCCTCGGGGCTTCATTGTAAGGACGACAACAATGACCCTCTTTTTCAGGCTGCCGCCGTTAAGGACACCGCATCAGCTACCCTGAAAGCCTGGGTAGGTGGCTTCGGCAAGAACGCGCCGAAGGGGCAGCCATATATCTTGGACAAGAGTATGGCTGTCCGGATCTTCCCAGGCGGTAAGTCGACTGGGTATGTGGACCCCGCCGCGGCAGCTCCAACGATCGCCACCATCCAGCAACAGGTGGAGCAGGCCCTGATGGAAGGGGGAGGCCAGGACATCTCGGCAGACGTCGCGACGCTGGACCTCAATGTAGAGCCAATGACGGTAGGTGGAGGTGAGTTATTGGTTGAGGTAGGATTGTCAGGCGCCCAAGGGCTTCCCTTGGACGCTTCTGGATCTTCCTCACCTGTCCCTTCCTCTACTTCATTCCAAGGCTTCACGGGATCAGAGATCCCTACTAGGACGCCTACTGCCTCAGTAATCCCCAAGGTGAAGGGGCAAAGAGAGCAGAAGACCCTGGAGAGGACGTTGCCTAAGAAGACGTCGTCTTCTTCGTCTTCTCGTAAGTCTCCGGCTCACCATCCCGGAGCAGGGAAAGCGAAGACCTCTTCTTCGCATTCGAAAGGGTCAAGAGGTAAATCCTCTAAAGGGAAGGTCTGCGCTCCCGCCGAGCCAGTACCTTCCTCTTCTACCGGAGCTCCTCCGGTGACCCCTGTCGGGGCCAGTCCTGTTGGTCCCTTTGATCCTGTTGCTTTCACGGCAGGGGTCATGCAACAGGTGGGAGACATGGTCGGATCTTTGATGAATACCAGATTCGATCAAATGTTCGCCCAGATCTCCACCTCGTTGACTCAGTCCGGCCAGTCGATTCAGAATATTTCTGATCGTCTGACGGACCAGGAGAATAGACTGGCAGGGCTGAGCCAAGCTCCTCCAGCCGTTCTCCCTGTAGCAGGCGCCGGAGTTGCCTCGTTGCCTGACTACAACACCCTTCCCGCCTTCTCTATGAGCAATCCTTGGAGGGTAGCAGCCTTTGCTCCCTTCAAGGATGGTATGATCTCCATCCCGGACTATGGAACTAGTCGTATCGAGGACTTCGAGTTCCATCCCGCCGGTCTGCAACTGCCTTTCATGGGATATGCTAGGCTAACGGAGGCAGCTCTAAACAGGGAAGACAAGATCCCTAAGGAGACTGTTTTATACAGTCGAGAGCAGGCTCAGAGGGAATGGGTACGATGCCTGGAAGATTGGGATTGTACCAATACCAAACTCCAGGCATTTAAGAGCCATTTTACAATCTTTGCTACGGAGGAGGAGGCACCACTTCCCTTCACAACAAAGATAGCCGAGGTCACCATCCAAGCTGCCATGAAGGATGAGCCTCTCCCTCAGCTTAGGGAATCAGACCCGACGTCCCCACTCTTTCCAGCCTTTGGGGAACTTTGGGAAGACTTGCCAGCAACATTCACAGTAGGAAAGCTCAAGACGGACTGTGCCATTGATCAGTTCAGGGAGAGACTTCCTAGGTTGCCGGATAACCTTATACAAGCCGAATTTGAGGCAAGGACTAGGTTAGGCAGGACTTTGAATGCCTTAGTGATGACAGAGGTTGCTGCCTTGACTTACGGTTCGGAGCCTCTGTTCAAACTTCTGGCAAAGGCACAAACACAGTCCGTACAGTCGGACCTGTACGAGTTTGTGGTAGCGAGGCGGAACTGCAGGAAACATGTCCTGCAGGAAGCTACAATTCGGCACGAACCGAACAAGCTGCTTTCTTCGACTATCTGGGGAGCTGACCTCTTCCCAGAATTGGCTGTCAATGAAGTGCAGCATGAGGCGACCAGGCTTAACCAAAGCCTTAGGCCGCGCTGGGGTCTTTCCAGTAAGAGAAAGCCCGAGAATCCTCCTGCTGGTGCCAAAAAGCTGAAAAAGACCAGGAAGTTCCCGCCCTTTCAAAAACAGCAGCAGCAACATTTTGTTCAAGCAGTTCCGGTCTCACAACCCGTACAACCGGCAGCTGCAAAGGGTCAAAACCAGCCCATCCTCCTGTTGACTTCCCAAAGCCAGCCCTCGACCTCCTACGCTGTTTCCCCGGCTTTCAACCCTGTATTTGAAAGCCAAGCCTTTCAAGCCATTAATAGGTTTGCAAGGGGACGCAGGGCTAGGGGTGCCTTTCGTCAGAGGGGTGGCGGAAGGGCAACTAACAGGGGGAAACACTTTCGTGGAGGGCGTGGAACACGCCCTGCACAACAACAGTGAGATCTCTCAGGTAGGAGGGAGGCTGTTTCTCTTCCGTCACAGGTGGGGATTCAGTAATTGGGCACAGAGCATTGTGTCCAAATGGCTGGGGTGGAGTTGGATCAAAGGTCCCCCTCCATCCAATTCATTCCTTCAATTACCAACAAAGGAATTGACAGAGTATGCGAAAGAGCTCCTTCAGAAAGGGGTAGTGTCAAGAGCCAAGCATTTAAAGTTTCAAGGACGCTTATTCAGCGTGCCAAAGAAAGGCTCATCAAAAAGAAGAATAATCTTAGACTTGTCCCTTCTAAACTTATTCATTCGTTGCGACATGTTCAAAATGCTGACTATCTCGCAGGTGCGGACCTTACTTCCCCGTGGGGCCATCACCACCTCTATCGATCTTACAGACGCATACTATCATATCCCAGTCGCGAGACACTTCCGCCCATACCTAGGCTTCAGGTTGGGAGACCAGGCATTCTCTTTCAAAGTGATGCCCTTCGGGCTGAGCATAGCCCCCAGGGTATTCACAAAATAGCGGAAGCAGTAGTACAACAACTGAGATCACAAGGGATAATGGTAGTAGCGTACCTCGACGATTGGCTGATTTGGGCAACAACCGTCGAGGAATGGCTCAGAGCCACGGACAAAGTAATCCTATTTCTGGAACATCTAAGGTTCCAAATAAACAGGACAAAGTCCAGGCTCACACCGGAGTCACGTTTTCAGTGGCTCTGCATTCAATGGGACCTGACCTCCCACACTCTGTCAATTCCATTGGTCAAAAGGAAAGAAATAGCCAAGTCAGTAAGGCAATTCCTCAAGTCCAAACGAACATCAAGGAGAAACCAGGAAAGGATCCTAGGTTCACTCCAGTTTGCGTCAGTAACAGACGTTCTGTTGAAAGCGAAACTGAAAGACATAAATTGAGTTTGGCGCTCAAGAGCAAATGTCAAATCTCGAGACAAGTTGTCAGTAATCCCGCAGATTCTTCGCAAACGTCAAAGAACCTGTCCAAATCAGTTCCTCCCCAGTTTCCCACTCCGGCGTTGGTTATTCACACAGACGCCTCTCTAAGTGGGTGGGGAGGATATTCCCAATTCAAGAAGGTTCAAGGAACTTGGTCATCTCAGTTCCGCCGGCTTCACATAAATGTTTTGGAAGCTATGGCAGTATTCCTCACTCTGAAGAGGCTTCTACCAGCAAATAACTCTCACATAAAGCTGGTTTTGGACAGCGCAGTAATAGTACACTGCATAAACAGGGGAGGATCCAAATCAAAACATGTGAACTATGTCATGATAGCCATTTTCTCTCTAGCAACCAAGTACAAATGGCATCTATCCTCCACCCATCTAGCGGGAGTAAGGAACGTGATAGCGGACGCTCTGTCTCGATCAGTTCCTCTAGAATCAGAGTGGTCCCTGGACAAGAATTCATTCCAGTGGATACGCCGGAGTGTTCCAGGTCTCCAAGTAGATCTATTTGCTTCCCAAGCGAACCACAAGCTCCCTTGCTATGTGGCCCCCAACCTGGACCCTCTGGCCTATGCCATAGACTCCATGTCCATAGATTGGAATCAGTGGGAGAAGATATACATCTTTCCTCCAGTGAATCTTCTATTGAAAGTCCTGAACAAACTCAGGACATTCAAGGGACAAGTAGCTCTAGTAGCCCTGGATTGGCCCAAGAGCAACTGGTATCCTCTGCTTCTGGAATTGGGTCTTTGACCTCGACGGATCCCCAATCCAAACTATCCCAGTCAGTACAAGGGAGGACTGTGTTCGCTTCCTCAGGAATTCTCAAAACCCTAACTTTATGGACTTCATGAAGTTTGCGGCTAAAAGAGATGTAAATATTGATCCTCAGAATATTCTTTTCTTAGAATCAGATAAGAGAGAATCAACTTTGAGACAGTATGATGCTGCTGTTAAGAAGTTAGCAACTTTCCTGAAGGAAACAAACACCAGAACCACGACAGTCAACCTGGCTATATCCTTTTTCAGATCTTTATTCGAAAAAGGATTAGCAGCTAGTACTATTACCACTAATAAGTCAGCTTTAAAGAAAATCTTTCAGTTTGGTTTTAAAATAGACTTAACAGACTCCTACTTTACGTCTATTCCTAAAGCCTGTGCTAGGCTTAGACCTTTTGAAAGGCCTAGTTCAGTTTCATGGTTCTTGAATGACGTTCTCAAGCTGGCTTCAGACACTGACAACGTTTCTTGTACATATATAATGCTACTGAGGAAAACTCTATTCTTACTAAGTTTGGCCTCAGGAGCCAGAATATCAGAACTGTCGGCCCCTTCCAGAGATGCTGGACATGTAGAATTCCTCCCCTCAAGAGAAGTCTTACTATCTCCAGATCGTAGTTTTCTGGCAAAGAATGAGGATCCCTTAACGAGGTGGGCCCCTTGGAAGGTCATCCCTCTTCCACAAGACCCTTCTCTTTGTCCAGCGACGACCTTACGAGCCTTTCTGTCTAGGACATCCTCTAGATCCTCAGGCCCCCCTCTTCATGAGGGAAAAAGGTGGTACTATTTCAATGAAAGGAATTAGGCAACAAATCCTTTACTTTATTAAACAAGCAAATCCTGACTCATTCCCCAAAGCCCATGACATCAGGGCAGTAGCCACCTCCATTAATTACTTCCAGCATATGAACTTTGATGACTTAAAGAAGTATACAGGCTGGAAATCGCCGACAGTTTTTAAGCGTCATTATTTAAAGTCCTTGGAATCTTTAAAATTTCCAGCAGTGGCAGCGGGAAACATAGTTTCCCCTGACACTGCTCAGTAGTCGTAGTTGAAGATCCAGATCTCCTTTCTACCTGCCTCAACTAACAATGCACCTAACCCTACCGTTATGCTCATTGGGTCCTTCAGCCTTATCTGCTTAGAAGGCTACATATAGTGGTGTGTCCCTTTTTTTTTTGCTAGGGGCACCCACATCTATATTGTATATATAAAGTTTTTGTAACTGATCGGTGTTGCTCCCCTTATTTTTATGCTAGGGAAGCACACCAACATATAATTGAGATGCTGTTTGTAATTTACATATATAAGTTTCAGTGAGGCTTCTTCCTTTATGTAGTATTTTATTGAACCTCACTTGTATTAGATAAGTTATCATAAGTTACTTTAAGTATAATTTTAAGGTTAACTGTATATAATTTGTTTCATTAGTTTAAGTTAACTTTATTTTATGATAACTTGTAAGCTCTCAATCAGATTATATTTACTCTTTTTACTTCCTTTGTTTTATTGAGACCTTTCTCTTTTTAATTTTTCCAATCTTGTGCTAATTCTCTGGTACTATTTCATGAAGCGACACGAACTGAGCCCAGAAAAGGGATTTTGACGAAGGAAAAATCTATTTCTGGGCAAGGGTTTGTGTCACCCAGTGAAATCCCCCCCTGTTCCCTGCCCTGCAGCCCAAGATTGGCATCTAACTACAAGGATGGCCACCAGAGGCGCTGCAGTCGGCGTGGTGGGTAGCGTAGTAGTAGTAGTTGCTGACTCCAACTGTGTATCAGCTCTCTCAGGAGGGGGATTTTGATGAAGGAGAATTCTAAATGACAAGAGGTTCGTGGTAGCGGTCTCACTCGCCCCAGCTACATACCAACACCCTCTTTTTATTTAGGGTGAGCGAGTCAGTTATTCTGACATTCTCCTGATTTTATTTTTTCTCTGGTATAATGTTAGTATCATTTACCTAGAAGTAATGAACTTAAGGATTATTTCACTGGGCGACACGAACCCTTGCCCAGAAATAGATTTTTCCTTCGTCAAAATCCCTTAAATCGGGGATTCAGCCATAACAGACTCTTTGCAATGGCTCACAATGTACCTGCTGTTACCCAGTTTTTACAAAGCCTTGTACGTGTGTTTGGACACATTCCTGAGGAGAGAGGCTTCACCGGTGGTGACGACAGTTCAGGTAGAATAATTCAATGAATTTTTAATAGTGACACCGAAAATACCATTCATTATGATTTTTATGGTGTTCCTCTTGTCCGGATCGGTCTCTTTAGCACGCCTTTCGGCATTCTCCAGAATATATTCCCTCAAATAAAAATCCTGTTTGAATTTGTACACTTTCCTTATTACATCAACTTCGAGACCGAGTCTTATCAACGTTTGTAATAATGCAAGACAGATCAAGTGATTACGCATGGGTAAATGCGTACCAGTCAACTTGACATTTTTCTTGGGTAGCTTCACCTTGAACTTATTCATTAGGTTTTTACTATAGGGTGATAGATCCTGGCGAGTCACATTCATGTGATGAATGGCGAGAGGGAGATCGTCTGTCTGTAGAGCAACATCCCGTCTAACTGGTTTGGTATCGAGCAGGATGAAATAACCGTATTCACCCTATGAATCAATGGCGGTAACATCGCTAGCGACAAAACTTTCTAATTCGGCGGGGGAAAGTTCAGTTATTTCACCTAAGGGCATTTTGTATTTACTCATAACTGTGGGATACAAACTGGTGAAATCAATGTCAAACATATACGATTGAGGATCACCCACCCTAAAACTGGGATTTAACTCTGGATTATTAGCTATGCATTGCCTTCGAACTAGACTATAAAAACCACCGCGGATGTTTTTACAAATTAATTGATAGAGTTCACCATTCGAAATGAGGGGGATATTTATGTTAACTACTTGTTTAGTTGTTTGTGTACATACTGTTGTCTGAAAACAACTTAACTACTTTACTGTAAATGTCCAATCTATTGTAACTTTACTCATATGATATTTATCTTTTGTTTACTATAACTACAAAACTGTAAATAAGTTACTCAGTGTATATAGAGATTCTGAAGGATTAGGAATAAAGCACAGCACGCAGTTTCTGGAGTTTTATATTTCTACCAAAGGAAATCAACATGGTGGCAGTGGTTATTTAAAGAATCCAAAAGAAAAAAAGAAGAAGAATATTGTTACAAAACGTGTTTTCCTGAAGAAAATGGCTGAATCTGTGTTTCGTTTCCCTCCACCATTAGACCCCTTGGATGATAATCTTGCTGATACTTTAAAAAAATGGAGGAGACAAGTGGACCTCTACATGACAGCAAGCGGAGCTAGTTCTAAACCCAAGAAAACGAAGGTTGCAATTATACTCCATTGCGCAGGACCACAAATGGTAGAAATATTTGACCAGTTTAATTTTGAAACAGAGGAGCAGAAAGATAATCCTGATAATGTAATTAGGAGATAAGAAGAGTATTGTTGTCCTCGTACCAGTGAAGTGTTACAGTCCTTCAGGTTTTGGAAAATTTCATACAAACAGCCATTTAATTCATTTTTGATAGAACTCAAGGTTCAGGCCAATAAATGTAATTTTCAAGAAAAAGGGATAAAATTGTGTTTTCAGTGACAGGGAAACTACAGGAGCTGCTACTTCGAGAAAGAAACTTAAATTTAGAAAAAGCTGTCGAGATATGATTGGCTTATGAAGCAACCGTTAATTGTGCTACAGAGATGTGCGAAGTTGGTTCTGAGAATATTAATAAGGTGAACATTTGGAGAACCAAAACTACAAATGGTTCCTTTAATAAGGATTTTACGGACTCAAAAAATATGGACAGGTATGCCGTGAAGTGTCGATTTTGTGGGTATAAGCATGAATTTTAAAAATCAAAATGCCCAGCATGGGGAAAGCATGTAAAGGAAGAAACCATTTCAAGGCTGTGTGTAAGAAAACAGTTAAAATTGTTAAAGAGAAGAACGAAGAGGCAGATGAAGGCTACGATCATTACATGTGGATGGCACCGGTTGCAATGAAAAATTCAAATAGATTAACTGCTTTACTAATTGTAAACGATACCGAGGTTAGATTTCATTTGGATACGGCTGCTGACGTGAATGCAATATGTCAAAGGTATGTCAAAAGGGATCAAGTGCGACCAACGTCTGTGAAACTCGCCATGTGGAATAAAATCCAAGCTTTTGCCCATTGGCGAAACGACATGAATGTGAAGAACCCCAAAAATGATGAAATTAGAAGTGTAACCTTCATTGTGGTTTCAAATGACCTAATGTGTTTACTTGGGTCAAAGACATGTCAAGACATGAAGACATGGGATTCATGTTTGTCAATGGTAAAGCATTTGTATCAAAAATTGACATAGACCATGAGATGAGCGACCTTGGTGACCTTGGAGAGGTTAAACTTAATGTAGATTCTACATTACCAGCAAGAATATTACCGTGCCGACGTTTACCCATTGCATTAAAATCAAAGGTTCAAAAAGAGTTACACTCTCTAGTGAAAAGAGGAGTTTTGATTCCGGAGACTGAACCAACTGACTGGGTTAGTCAAATGGCAGTCGTTCAAAAAACAAATGGAAAGTTAAGAATATGTAGACCCTCAGCCACTCAACAAAGCTCTTAAAAAGGAATATTACAAATTACCAATTTTGGAGGATATACTGCCAAGTCTAAAACATGCCAAGATATTTAGCAAACTGGATGTTCAAGAGGCTTTTTGGCATATACGACTGGATGAAGAATCCAGCAAGTTAGCAACAATGATTACCCCCTTTGGTAGATATCGATGGGCTCGTCTACCTTTCGGGCTGAAGGTGAGCAGTGAAATATTTCAGCGAAAATTAAATGATGCATTGGAGGGGCTTCGGGGTGTATACTGTGTAGCTGATGATATTGTGGTCGTTGGCTTTGGAAATGAGGAACACGACGCAATGCGTGATCACGAACAAAATCTTCAGTCACTACAGAAGCGTTGTCAAGAAAAAAAGATCAAACTTAATGAAGAGAAATCCGTTTATAGAAAAAATGAAATCGCGTTCATGGGACGAAACTCGTTTCAACATCATTCCGGGAGGTTGTGACGGTTGATGAAAATAAGGTAAAGACCATTAAAGAAATGCCTGCCCATACCGATATTTCAGGAATTCGGAGGTTTTGTGGAATGGTGCAATATCTATCAAGATTTTTACCCAATCTGCCTGATGATTTAGAACCTATCCGAGAGCTGACAAGAAAGAACTCAAAGTTTGAATGGAATGATGAGTGCACTAGCGCTTTCTCAGTGATCAAAGAAAAGGTTACCTGTACACAAGTTCTAGCTTATTTTGATCAAAGTAAGGAGCTTGTATTACAGGTTGACAGCAGCAAGGATGGTATTGGTGCAGTCATTATGCAGGAAGGACGTCCAATAGAATACGCGTCAAGGACCTTAGCTAGAAACGAACGTAACTGGGCTCAGATTGAAAAGGAAGTTCTTGCTGTGGTTTTTTGTTTAGAGCGATTTGACCAGTATACTTTTGGGCAACGTGTTATTGTTCATAATGACCATAAGCCTCTTTCCTCAATTCTCGAAAAGCCATTAAGTCAAGCTCCAATGCGTTTACAAGTTTTAATGATGAGGTTGAACCGGTACGACGTCGAATATCAGTACAAAAGCGGAAAAAGCCTATTGTTAGCCGATACCCTTAGCAGGGCCTGCCCCAAAGAGAAAAATAGAGACACATTGATAAGGATGATAGATTCACTGAAAATTACCCTGATTCAATTTTAAAGGAAGTAAGAGACGGCACCACAAACGACAAAGAGCTGCAAGAATTATTGTCTGTAATCAAGGAAGGATGGCCTGATCGCAAAGACAAAGTTCCGGAAGTATTAAAGCCTTACTTCAATTTTAGAGATTCCATGAGTTACCAAGACGGCATCATTCTAAAGGGAACTCGTATACTGATTCCTAGTAAACTACGAGATTCAATCACAACGAAACTTCATGTAGCTCATCTTGGTTACGATAGCATGATGCGACGAGCAAGAGATGCAATATTTTGGCCAGGGATGTCGAAAGAAATAAAGCAAATGGTCAATTCATGTGACATTTGCCAGCAGTATAAACCTCGCAACCAGAAGGAATCGTTAATGGATGTTGATGACGGAGGCAGACCCTGGAATAAAATTGGATTAGATTTGTTTGAGATTGTTGGAAAAAATTATTTAGTCATTGTTGATTATTATTCCTCATTCACTGAAGTAGAGTTTCTAACGTCAACAACTTCAAATCATGTGACAGCGATAATCAAGATGTTTGCTAGATACGGTATTCCTACCCAATTAGTGTCCAATGGAGGACCACAATTCAGCTCGTTTCAGTTTAAAGTTTTTGTTAAAGAGTGGGGTATAGAGCACAGGATGTCATCTCCGGGACATCCTCAAGGAAATGGGAAGGCTGAAGCTGCAGTTAAAATAGTAAAAAATATGGTGAAGAAAACGCATGCAGATGGAAAAGATCAATATTTGGCGTTACTAGAGCTGAGAAATACACCACGTCAAGACTCTAACTTAAGTCCAGCTCAGATGATGTTCGGGCGTAAATTACGGTCGATAATTCTAAATTATGAACAATGACAATCCAGTTTCTCAAAAAAGGGAAACCCGGAGAGAATCCATAAAGAAATATTATGATAAAACTGCAAGAGATATGACACCATTAAACGAGGGGCAACCTGTATATTATCAAAATCCAGACAAGAAGGGTTGGGAAAAGGGGCTCATTAGCCATGCACAAGGAAACCGATCCTATATGATTGAAGGAAAGGAAGGAGGAATTTATAGAAGAAATAGAATTCATATCTGTCCAACTACACAGGATTCATCGGCAATACCAGAAATGGAAGAAACTAGTAAATTGAAGGAATCCAACGTTAATGATGAACAAACAAGCTATCATCCATTTGCGACATGCCTAAATTGCCTAGAAGATCAGCTCGTCTGCAAGAAAAGATGGAGGGCGAATAATTTATTGTTTTTATATTTTATTGTTTACAATATATCCTACTTGTTCCTTATTTTATGTTGTATCAATTTGTTTAGTTTCTTATTTTTGTCAAAATCCAAAGAAAGGGGGATATTTATGTTAACTACTTGTTTAGTTGTTTGTGTACATACTGTTGTCTGAAAACAACTTAACTACTTTACTGTAAATGTCCAATCTATTGTAACTTTACTCATATGATATTTATCTTTTGTTTACTATAACTACAAAACTGTAAATAAGTTAGTCAGTGTATATAGAGATTCTGAAGGATTAGGAATAAAGCACAGCATGCAGTTTCTGGAGTTTTATATTTCTACCAAAGGAAATCAACAGGGGAGACAAAATTTAGAGGAATATAGGAAAGCTAAATAAATGTCGGCTAATAATCCCACGTCCATTAACAAATACAAAATGGTGTAATCTAGAAGATTGGTGCAATTAGCGGCATTCCAAACCTTGACCACGTGTGCATAGCCCCCGCTGGAAAGGGTTTCTCCCGTAAGTTCTGAATCGAAACACTCTCGAGAAGGGATGCCGGGCTTTCACAGGATATTGAAACCCATCACATAATCATAAGGGTAGTACTGTTTACCCGTACCCAAAACTAAATCGAGACAATCCTGAAAATACTGGGTTAACAACTGATGTGCGATTTCGAGGGAACCTTTCTGTTTGATATGACTCGAGGCGAGACTAGAAAGGGTCCCTCTAATTACGCTGTTGCTATCCATGAAACTCAGATTGCCCGATCTGGCCAAGTAAAATTTACTAGCCTCGCGTTTCAGAATTTCAAAATCATGCTGAGGCCCCGCCTCTTTCAAGACCAGGGCGATGTCATATGACAAATTGTGTACGAACACTGTTAAAGTTGGCTCCTTAAATTACATATTCAAATTACACTGTTGACACAGTGCACACACAAAGTTGTCCCGTGCCACAAAATGAGCGTTATATCACATTTTCGTGACTCCAGCCTTGAATTCGACGTTACATCCTTCGAAAATGAGTGCTCGCTTCAAATTTACGGGTGGATTCAGGAGTCATATGTAAAGGATACGCACGCATTCGTTCACGCAATAACGCCCAGTCCCGGTTCATGTTCTGCAAACAAGCATCAATGCATTTCTCTCCGTGACTTAGTCTATGGGTACAATATTCCCCTGTTCTACTGTCAACAATCACGTAGCAGTAAGCGAAAGCTTTCTGCTGAGATACTATTCTCGGATCGTCTTCTCTGGTCTTCGGTTGAATATTATACGCCTCAAAATCCAGGAAAGCCATGTGCAAGATTGGCTGCAGAGCTTTAACTTTAGTAAACTGTTTAAATTGGCCGGGTTCTGGGTATTCGACAGTGGTTCGAGCGGTACAGGCCTGAGTGTGTGCCTCGCGGATGGTGGGACTATTAAACAAAGTCAAACAATTGTAACACATACCACCCGCGTGCTCAATCCCCTGCCCCTGCTTGAATCCGTGTCGGAACTTCTTCATGAACGCCAACATATCCTTAATCAACGTGACGTGGTCGTCAGTGATTAATAACAACGTGACCAAATGAGGGCTTTGGGGGTTACCACCTTTCCTCGCCAGATGTACTGTCCAATGTTTTTTCTGCTGTTTCCCCATGACTAATTCACATAATTTATACAGATATATGTTGAGGTTATCCCCCTTTTCTAATGTTTTGAAAGAGTCATGGGTCAACAGCATATCTGGCGAGTGTTTGTTATTAAATTGTCCCCTCCCCATCCTCCTCATTAAGACACGGGGAGGTTGTTAATACGTGTGGGAGGGTTATCCCGGAGTACAACGTATGCTTCTAACACTGTAATGAATGACACAGTTGTACCCGGACTGAATATTGATAACCTGATCACTACTGCGGACTCCCTTGGGATACACCTTGAAGTTATTAATATTCACTAACTCACGCCGTGTGATATGAAGTTCAACCCTATCCAGCGAGGTCATACTCCAACCTGAACCCTCAGTACGGTTGAGTCTCTCTTCCAAGTTATTAGCTATAAACTCAATAGCCTCCTCCAGGGAGTCATAGATAGAGTCAATTGTAGTGAAGGTGGGTGGAGTACATAAATAAAAAGCACTTTTTTCATTCATGTCGCCTAGCATCCTCACACGTGATAATAACACACACGTAGACCATAACCGAGCGAATACCTCTTTCAAGGAAGTTACTGTGCACATCTTCGCGTAATTGGGTAATGCTACTACTTAACTTCATTGCCACGTCAATGTGTGACCCTACTGCAGCCGCATAATGAATGGTACTCACTACCTCGTTACCCTCCGTTCTTTCCCTTGTGAGTGAAGATCCCCCTCCACCAATGCGCGATGCTTCATTATTATTATTACTCCCCATCAAATCTTCATCTAATGGGAAGTTTTCAGCGAAGGGATCTGTAAAGATCGGTAAATAAGCACTTGAGCGAGCGTGTATTATAATAATAATAATAATAATAATAATAATAATAATAAAATAATAATAATAATAATAATAATAATAACAATAATAATAACTGCAAAAACAACAATGATAATAATAATAATAATAATAATAATAATAATAATAATAATAATAATAATAATAATAATAATCATTTTTTACCTGGATTGGAGGGTGGTGAGGATGATTCATCATGGCGGCTAGAGGCTTGGACATTTTCTTTAATGACGTGGCAATCTGTGAGATAACCAATTCATGAATATGGTGTGACATAACATGAACATAGAAGTATTTATGTACATATATTATAAACCCGATGCCCATTGTTAGTCATACAGTCTACATTCAACATGTGTAGCGATCACATCATATACGTGAATAGCAATGCATGTATAGGTACATTTCCAGAAAATCGGGCATGTAAATTTACCAATAGGTTAGCCGCTCCTATATCATTACCGAAAGGAGTGGAATATGAAGTGGGGGCTAATGGGAGTCATTCTCCCGAAATTATATTACGCTATTAAACCAGGAGATGTTGATTTTACTATTCAATTTAACGCGATCTATAACGAGTCAGATGGGAAATGCGTTTATATGTATATTTATAAGTCCATTTTGGGTTTGTTGGGTCGTAATATGAATGGCATGACCAGAGCATTTAACACGGAAATTATTGAACAATTATCTGAATTTTACGGTGAGCATATTCGCGGAGCTATCCGCAGGGACGGTTTATTCTCATGGAATGATAACACGAAGAGAATGAGCATTCCACATATCGATGCAGGAGCAGCCAAAGTTGATATGATTGATTCAGTTACGATTAAACTCAGTGCTAAAGCAGCTAATATGTTCGGTTTCAGTGAAAAAGTCAGGTATTTAATATACAGTTCGGGTGCGTTGAGACCTCATGGTGGTAGAAATATATTCCATCAAGGCATTGAATACGTTTACCTGTATTCAGGTATCGTTCAACCTACCATCTTGGGTGATAAAATGGTTAATCTCTTAGACTGTTTCACGTTAGGATGTGCATGTGGTAAAGGTCCGCATAATGCCATTTATAAACCTTTAAATACCATTGACGTATTGGATTACATTACCATCGATGTCTCGGATCAGAACGGTGAACAAATAATGTTTACTGAAAATGGGGTTGTATCATGCAGTCTGCATATAAGACCTAGATAAAATGCTATCACACTTTTCTTATAAATACCATACGTGACATATACCCTTCATAGTATTTAACCGACATGGCTGGTGAACACACCATATATTTGAGCAGTCTCGGCTGTTTAGACACGTATACCAAAAATACACCTTCGAAATTTGCCAATACCTACACCTATATTATTACATAATGGGGTTGAATATGAAGTAGGTTTAGCTTCAATCATGTTCCCAGGGAGTTATTACCCTATATTATCCAAAGATGATTTATTCACTCTCGAATTTATTACAGAGCGTCATAAATGTGATAGGCATACATATTTGTATAGACCGAGAATAGCAATGTTAGCGGGGGATATGAAAAGACTCGTGAGAGCTTTTAATTAGGACGTGTATGATTATTTGAAAGTTTATTACGGTGATAATTTCATAAATTATTTTAATAGTAACGGTATATTTCATTGGGATGAAGATTTAAGGAGAATTACTATACCACGTATCAAGAGAGAGAAATTGAGAACGGGGGACGTTAAAAGTATATACGTCAAATTTAGCGGAAAAGCCGTGAAATTATTAGCTTTTCATATTAATACCGTTTATGAAATATATGGCGGGCGTGAATTGAATGAACACGTTTCCCTTGATTCTCTACCCGATAATTGTGGGGTAGATTATATATATATATGTGTATTCGGGTATAGTTCAGCCGACGATTTTTGGCGGGAGACTAGTAAATATATTGGACTGTTTTACTTCAGCAAGTGGTAGAGGAAAAGGAATACATAATACAGTCTACGAATTGTTGAACATGAACATCTTGGATCAGATTTCTATTCTTATCATGGATCAAAATGGACACCTTTTACATTTCACTAAAGACTCGAGTGTTACTTGCCTGCTCCGTATAAAACCTAGAAGAAAATTAGATGAATAGGTGCGTATATAATTCGATGTTCACCCTTGGCATTCCTTATTCGGGATCGTAACACCCTCGAGTCAACTAGAACTTGCGAATCAAGCTCCACTTAAATTGTTTGGGAATAGTATAAACAGTAAAATGACAGTGTTATTCGCGCCTCCTTCAGAGGCGGAATTTAAAAAACTATTTTCATCGGACACTTTATTAAGGAGAGGGGTGGGGTTTGAGGACATTTCTGTTTTCTATCCCGGCTGCAGGAGGGGAAGTGGCATTTTTTCGACCATAAGTGGTATTGCACATAAAGTGCTTCCTTTTCTATTTAATGCTGTGAAACCTTCAGTTAATGAATTCGGTAGATTTGTGTTATCTGATATGGTAAACGGCGGTTTACCTTTAAAAGAATCCATAAAACGAAATGGTATAAGGGCCCTCAAAACTACTGGACAACGAATATTAAGCGGTACTGGAAGGAGAAGAAGGAGAACGAGACGGAAGAAAACAGTGAAACGATTAGTTAGACGGTTGAGTGTGGGAGGAAAGAAAAAATGTAGGAAGAGGAAGAGCACACAAGTTAAATCTAGGAGTAAATATAATAAGGATGTGTACAATCTTTTGTAACTCATTCATCAATTGACATTCGGCGGGTACGCACTCGTTCTACCCTTCATCTAAAATTATATGTCAGATGAAGGGTTATAATTAATAATATATTTAATATGCCAATGTGATGTGCTGTGACTTTGCGCAGAACAGAGCCGAAGCAATGACCTGAGAAAGCTGATAAATCATTTCTGGGATGCCGTGATATGAAGATGTTTGTTTAAGCAGGTCAACGTTCGTTCTGTAGTTATGTGTGAGGTCACGAAGACTTGTTCAAGTGCTTTTGGAAACTGGCTGCAACCAGTTACATGGGGCATTGAAGAAGTGTGAGTTCATATGTACATGTACTAACTATGTCTGTTGATAATGGCATCTTTAGCCAAGTCTAAGGGGAGACTTGCAGAGAGGTCCGTGGGAGAAAGGCAAGATGCCGTGATAGCTCTGCGAAAGTTTATTTACTTCTGTGTGTGATATTCTGGGCTGTAATGGGTAAGTGTTACCTTACTTTAGCCAAAGGGATGGCTTATTTGATATTTTGTAAGATGTTCCATTTTATTGACTTTGCCTTTACAATTGTGTGTGCTTACGAGTATGTTCTCGTGTCTTTGTAACAGGCGTTTCTGGCAAGGGGACCGAGAGTCCTAGGGGGCCGAGGGTCCCGTGTGGAGAAGAGATAATTGGTGTGACTAATTACTGATTAAGACATTTACATACTGGGGATTTAACTGAGTTAGTTAGTCTGTGAGACTTGAATTATTATCTTTCCATTGTTAAATAAATATTATATTTTTGTAATGCATGACTCTCATTTGATGACCTAATGAAATGGAGGAGAGGTTATCAAGACCTTAACCTTACAGACCTTACAGTTCGTTCGGGTTGCCCCAGGTCCCTCAGTGTGAGGCGCCTCTAATGTCTACCAGAGAGTTGCTAGTACATCTTCCGGTATATTTTGCATCTTCCAATCTTGGATGGTCTGGGATGCAGTTTAGATATTTGTCGAGCTTATTCTTAAACACATCTACGCTCACTCCTGATATATTCCTCAGATGAGCTGGCAACGCATTGAATAGACGCTGCATTATCGATGCTGGTGCGTAGTGGATTAATGTTCTGTGTGCTTTCCTTATTTTTCCTGGTATAGTTTTGGGCACTATTAATCTACCTCTGCTTGCTCTTTCTGATATTTTTAGTTCCATGATATTTTCTGTTATTCCTTCTATCTGTTTCCATGCCTGAATTATCATGTAGCGTTCTCTTCTCCTTTCTAGACTATATAATTTTAAGGATTGTAGTCTTTCCCAGTAGTCTAGGTCCTTAACTTCTTCTATTCTAGCTTGTAAATGAACCTTTGTACACTCTCCGATTTGGTGCAAGATCCTTTTGATAGTGTGGGTACCATATCATATTGCAATATTCAAGTGGACTACGAACATATGTTTTATAAAGCATAATCATGTGTTCAGCTTTTCTTGTTTTGAAGTACCGTAACAACATTCCCATTTTTGCTTTACATTTTGCCAACAGAATGGCTATTTGATCATTGCATAACATGTTCCTATTCATCATCACACCAAGGTCTTTAACTGCTTCTTTATTTGTGATTGTCTCATTATTAGGTCCCATATATGCATATAGCTTTCCTTCTCTGTCTCCATATTTTTATTGATTCAAATTTATCAGAGTTAAATACCATCCTATTTACCTCTGCCCAATCATATACTTTGTTTAAGGTCTCTTTGTAGAGCGTTCCTATCTTCATCACAAGTAATTTCTCTACTTATTCTTGTGTCATCAGCGAAACTACTCACTACCGAATCCTTAACATTACTGTCTATGTCTTCAATCATAATAACAAACAATATTGCAGCTAGCACCGTACCTTGTGGCACACCGGATATTACCTTGGTTTCATCCGATTTCTCATCGTTTGCAATAACTATCGTTTCTGTTGTGTAAAAATTCTTTTAACCATCTTCCTACTTTATCTACGATATTGTGTTTTCTAATTTTCTTTGCTAATATATTATGGTCTACTTTGTCAAAAGCTTTTACAAAGTCTAGATAAACCACATCTGTTTCATTTCCGCTTTTCATATTTTTGAATATGTTCTCACGGTGGACTAACAGTTGGGTTTGTGTACTTTTTCCGGGTACGACCGTGTTGTCCTATATTAAACAAATTATTTTTTATTAAATGTTTCATAATATTTTTCTTCATTACCCTTTCATACACTTTCATAATATGTGATGTTAGACTCACAGGCCTATAATTACTTGCCTCTAGTCTTGATCCACTTTTGAAAGTAGGGGTGATATATGCTAATTTGTGCTCATCATAAATCTTGCCTGTATCTACACTTTGTCTTAATAATATTGCAAGTGGCTTTGCGATAGAATGAACTACTTTCTTTAACAAAATAGCAAGGACTCCATCAGGCCCTGCAGCAGCTCCATTTTTAATTTCATTAATTGCCTGCACAATATCAGCTTCATTAATTTCTATGTCAGCTAAATATTCACTATTTTCGTCCCTTACTTCTATATCATTATCTTCATTATCTATTCTAGGGGTGAATTCTCTCTTATATCGTTCTGCCAGTATGTTGCAAATTTCCTTTTTTTCATTCGGTAATCTCCCTTCAATTCTCAGAGGGCCTATTTCTATTCTTCTTTTATTCATCTTCTTCGCATATGAGTATAATAGTTTGGGGTTTTGCTTGATATTTAATAGGGTTTTTCTTCCAAGTCCCGTTTTTCATTTTCTTTTGATTGTATAATCTTTTGTTCTGCATTTTCTATCTTACTTTTTAGTTCTATAACTTTCCATGCATTTTTTTCTTTTGCAAGACCTTTTTTCCACTTTCTGATTTTCTGGAACAAGATCCTTCTGTCTCTTGGTATGCATGAATGATGTTTACTTTTCTTCCTTCGGTATATATTTATCCACGATTTTCTACCAATAATTTTATATAATATCTCCGTATTTACCCTTAGTTCATCACTTACGAAAATGTTTATCCCAATCTTTGTTTAATTCTTCATTAATTCTGACCAGTTTATATTTTTACTGTAGAAGTGTATTTTCCATATCCTTCCCACGGTTTCATTTCTTGCTTATCTCTATTTTCACTTTGCTTTGGAATGAACTGTTAATTCTATGACATTATGATCTGAAATACTCGCATTATAAACTATTATTTCTTTAACATAATTCATCTCGTTCACAAATACTAGGTCTAAAGTATTTTCCTTTCTTGTTGGCAGGTGATTTATTTGTTGAATGTTGTATTCTAGTAGCATATCTAATAGCTTTTCAAATTGCCTCTTATCTTCTGCACTACTATATTACCTTTTCCCTTTTTTATATGTATAAGTACAACCACAGTCTCCTATTCGTTCTTTCCATCTACGAAAGGAAAGTTGAAGTCACCAGTATAGGATAAAGTCCAGTCCTTGTGATTTCTACATATATCATCCAATTTTTCTATTATTAAGTCAAACTCTTTAGTATTAGGAGGTCTATATATTACTATGTTCATCAATTTTTCAGATTCAAATTCTACCGCTATTAGTTCACATTCTGAGTTACTATATTTCTCATATATTTGTCCTTGTTTTTTGTCTTTCCCATATATTGCGGTTCCCCCTTGATTCCTATTTTTTCTATCTGATCTATAAGTTTGGAACCCTTTTATTTGATCATCATTCCCAGTCTCTTGGGAATACCAGGTTTCACTTATATTCATTATATCTATTTTCTTTTCATTTTGGGTTAGTTCTTCTAAGTACTCTATTTTTCTTTTTGAGTTACTCGTAACTAAACCCTGTGCATTCATCACTATGATGGTTTGCGTGTTTTCTCCTTCATTTAATATTGGTAGTAATAAGGATTTTCCCATGTCTCTTTCCTGTTCTGGTATGTTGTTCTTTTTTTCATTTCCAGAAATTCTGACATTAAAAAATCCAACTTTTCCATAATATTTGATCTTCCTTCATCATAATTATTCATTTTGTGTCTGAATCTGCAATTTTCTCCGTTTCTGCAATATCCTCTTGCATAATAAATGCAGTTATTATCTCTTGAGTAGAATTTCGGAGCTGATGCTTTGAAATTTTTTGCTGACACCTCTGCATATCTCATTGGTGGTTTGCTTTTCTCTTTTACCTGATATTCTTGATTTCTCTCTTTATTTGTTTCTTTCTTATTTTGGATTTTATTACTTGGTTGGTTATTTATTTGATTATGATTCATGGCTACAGGGTGCATATATTTGCATTTTTTGTCGAACTTACATCCTTTTCCTTCTTTTAGGTTTTTACATATTTTTGGATGCAGATCTCTGCAATCATCCCCATAGCCATCTAAGTATGCACATTTACCATATATTTCATAGTTTTGACATACCTTAGGATGTTTGTAGTAACATCTTTCTCCAAATCTGCAATTCCCTCTTTTCAAAAGGTTGCAGATTTTGTCTTTCTTGTCTATTTTTTCCTCTTTCCCGTCATTGTGTAGATCTGTAGAGAGAGAGAGAGAGAGAGAGAGAGAGAGGTTCCGAGTCGAGAGAGAGAGAGAGAGAGAGCGAAGGCTATGCCAGTGATCACTTCGAGAGAGAGCGGGGGGGGCGGGGTGGTGGGGGGAACGGAGAGATTGTGTGTAACTAGTTTGCTTTGACGTTCGGGTTTCACTCATACCAAATATTAAATACCCTTCGCTGGTAAATGGTATCACAGATGGGTAACAGATTGTGGTGGCAAGCGGTGTAAGAGGCTTTTATATATTTTATAAGCCGTGGGTACGCCTCCGAAGAGAGTTTTCGGGATTGTGGAAAATTGTTAAATTGTTAGATTTCAGTTACTAAGTGAGAGATGATGAAAAATATCCGTCCGGTAACTGTGGAAAGGGGAGGGGAAGGATTTTTACCAGAGTCATCAATTTTGCCCAGAGCAAGATGCCTCGACCCTCGAGAGAGCTGGGAACAGTCAGTTAGAACTGAGACGTCGTGACTGTATTCCCGAGGCGTCTGCGTGTGTGTGTGTGAGTGATCAAGTTTGCGTTGTGCCGACGGGATTAGCGTGTTTTGCGGTCGCGTTTTCTTCCATTGAGAAGTGGTGAGTGTTAAAGAGCCTTGTTTTAGTCTTGGGGAGGATTTTTTGAATCATTCAGTGTAATGGGATTGGTTTGGGATACCACATTTTTTTTCCCATAGTAGCAGAAAGTGACATGTTTTTCTTTATTGGCGCATGTTTGGAAGAGATGCATTCGTCTTTGTTTAGTGTATACGTGTGTGAATATTTTTCATGCATGCGAAACTGTGCTTGAATTGCATTTTTTGCTTGGAGACAGAGAGCGCCCAGTCGTTTTTACGGGCTCAGCATATTCTCTGCAAGGGGAAGGCGAGTAGTGGCCTGCCTCAGAGGTATTGCAAGGGGAGTACTGGCCTGCCTCGGGGGCATTGCTTACCGGGAGGGTACTACTGGTCTGCCTCGGGGGTATCGCTTGACCGGGAGGGTGGTCTAACTCCCAGGGGAGGGTGAAGTTCTCTTTTTTTTCTCAGTGGGGGGTGAACTCCTTTTTTTTTTTCTTTGTCGGGGTGTTGGGGGACGAATTTGCCCTTGACAGTGAATTTCCAATGCCAGGAAATCAGCTGAGAATGATTAGTTGATGATGTGAGATGCCAATAGGGTCTTTTTTTAGAAAAGAGATTCTCTTTCTCTTGAATGAAGGGAAAAGGAAATGAAATGCATTGGATGTGTGTAAGTTTTCCTTATGCTTTGGAAGGCACAAATATAATGGGGACATAGAGATTATTATTTTTTTTTTATTGTGTTGGAGAGATTGCTTTTGATTGGTGATGACTAGTGTTGTCATGTGGTGTTATTGTGGGGGTTTGTCAATGGTGGTGTATACTGGGGAAATAGTGTTGATTGGTGTTGATTGGTATCATGGGGGGTGGCAATGGTGATGAATACCGTGGAAATGGCAATGTTAATGCTTTTACTGGTGACACGGGAGATATTTTTTATGGGAGATATTTTACAATGAATATTTTTTTTTACAGGAGGGATACTGAAGTAGAATTATCATTACTTGAGACTTATTTTATGAGAGATATGAGATATTTCATGGGAGATTATTTTATAATTATTACAGATAATTATATTATGGAGAATTATTACAATGCATTATGGGAGAAGTTTTGTGGTTAATTAATTATTGGGTTTTTGTAACTTTGGAGAATGTCAGTCGTTCATGAGCGATGAATCTGGCTGAATCTTGGTGAACTGTGCTGAATTTTGCTGAACTTTTGGTGAATTTTGTGCTGAATTTTTGGTAAATGGACAAGCATTAACATTAGTGATGTTTTTTTATACTAATACTAGTGATTTTGATGATAGCAATTTTGGTGATACTGCTGATAATGATACTTCTGATACTGATTTTTTTTATATACTAATACGTGGGTGCTGTAATGCTATCAAGGGTGGTGTTGTTTTTTTTTGCATATGGGAGGAACTAGCAACACATTTTTTTTTCTTATTTTTATGAGTTCAGCAGATAATTGCTTGACATATACGTGAGTCATGTGGATAGTTAAAAGTGCCATTGATTTTTCTTTCCTCTTTTTTTTGGAAGTTAGCCATCGCTGACACAAGTTTTTATATCATGGGTGAATTTGAATTTATTTTTTCTCTTCAGTGTGTGTGAATTTTTTATTATCTCAGTTCGTGACTTAGAATCATTGTTCGGGAACATGTTTGTGTTTTCAGCTGTTTGATGCTGCAGAGAGATATATATGAGAATTTTTGCCTTTTTCGAATGCATACGTAATGGCACTACATTTTTTTTTTCTCTGGATATTTATGTTCCAGAAATTGTGAGTTTCTTCCACAATACCTTTGTTGTATTTGTGACAACTTTGCCAGAGATAGGAAACTTGGTTAAGTTTCTAGTGGATATGGAGAAATCTTGCTTAGACACTTTGAATTTGGAGTTGTTATAATGAGTTGTGGCACATTGGTGATTTTTTCTAGAATTTCCTAAACAATTTTATTTACGGAGTTTTTGCCCTTTTTCAGCAGTTATGCTAAGAAGAGAGTTTATAGTTTTTGACTATAACATTGAGTTATTCTCTGGAGAATTGGAGGTATATAATTTTGGAGATATAATTTGAGATATAATATATTGGAGATATATTTTGGCCATTTGATATTTGCCTATGGTGGTGAGAGCTATGTTTAGTTCAATTATTTTGCAGCCATCTTTGTTGCAAATGGAGACACATTTTTGGAGATATATGGGGCAATATTTGTGAGTGTGTGAGCTGGATGCTTTGAGTGCACATTTATTTGGAGATGGGATTTCATTTTTTGATATTCCTTTTTGGAGATTTAATATTTTTTGGAGCCTTGTTTTATTCCACATGGAGTTATTGGTGAAATAGAGGTAAGTATTTTTTATTTGCCGAAACAGAGGTGAATATTTTTTATTCCTGGAGTGTTGGTTTTTTATTAACACGTGGTTATTGGGGAAATAAGAGGGAATATGGTTTGGGGTGGTTATTAATCAAATGGAGGAAATATTTTATCGCTGGAGTGGTATTATTATTAATATGGTGATTTATATATTTATATATATGTGGGTGGCATTGATCTTTGGCGGGTGAGATCCTTTTTGTAGTTATGACTTTTATTTCTGGGAGTTTTTTTTTTCGAGCCAAGAGAAGAGTTGTGTGGTTCTTTCTTTTTGGTTTCGTGACTAATTGGAGGCGAGTGGCATTACTGCATTGTGGTCCTATGGAGGTGTTGTGCATTTTTTATGTTCACAAGTGTGTTATTTTTGGAGGCATATAATTACTGAATTACGAGTTTATCGTAGTTTTTATCCTGGATAGATGATAATTTTTTTTTTATAATTGGTCAGTGTCATGTGAGAGTTACGTCTTTAAGACAATCTTTGAGCAGCTTAGTCATAACTATACATGTGGCATTTATGGGTTAAAATGTGGGGATATGTATATTATGCATATGTTATGTTTTGTGATGGGGAAGTTTGCTTGTGATTATCTTTTTTTTTATTTTTCTTCCTTTTCCTACGAGAGATGTAATTGGGGATTCAGTTTTAAAATAGCATTTATTTTTGGACGGGAGATGTAATTTATCGGGGTTATGATTTACATAAATGGGCGTTTGACATTAAGTCTCATTGTAATTAATTATATGAGCAGTAAGGGGTTTTTGCTGTTAAACATTGGAGATTTTTACTGATTTTGTGAGTTGCTGTAATATCAGAGATTGAGAAAACAATTTTTTATTTTTGGGTCTGGGCTTGTTACGTAATTTTTTTTCCTTAGGCTCATTATCTTTTTCCTTTTTTTTTTACTTGTGGGAACATTCGAGTTTATGGAGTTAATTGGGAGACGTTCAGTTAGTATTTCTGAATTTTTGAGGTCATTATTTGATAGAAGTAGTATGTCTGGGGTTAATTCTTTTTTGATTGACTGATGATTTGACTGACATACTTACACACCATAATCGTCGTTCCCCGACGCTAGCAAGATGTCCACCAGCCGTGCAGAGATGTTGCTGTCGTTTATCCAGGGTGATTACGAGAGTTTCTATGAGTCTACAGAGTTCTACAGAAGCCGTTAGAAGTCTTCTACAGGGAGGGAGGCCGTTCGCCTTTCTACAGTCTGTGCTGGAAGTTGCAGACAAAGAGGGATATTCAAGATTCCAAAATGAAAGAAAATTTTTGAGATGAAGCATGATAGACTTTACTTTATAATGCCAGAGACGTGCAGTTATTACTATATTTTGTTTTGAGCCGGCCAATGTGTTTCATATATATAAGCTGTTTTACCAGTTGCTAGGCAGGGGCTAGCAATTTTAGGTGGCCGAGCTCTGTCAGATGAAGAGGGTTATAATTAGTAATATATTTAATATGCCAATGTGATGTGCTGTGACTTTGCGCAGAACAGAGCCGAAGCAATGACCTGAGAACGCTGATAAATCATTTCTTGGATGGCGTGATATGAAGATGTTTGTTTAAGCAGGTCAACGTTCGTTCTGTAGTTATGTGTGAGGTCACGAGGTCTTGTTCAAGTGCCTTTGGAAACTGGCTGCAACCAGTTACATGGGGCATTGACGAAGTGTGAGTTCATATGTACATGTACTAACTATGTCCGTTGATAATGGCATCTTTAGCCAAGTCTAAGGGGAGACTTGCAGAGATGTCCGTGGGAGAAAGGCAAGATGCCGGGATAGCTCTGCGAAAGTTTATTTACTTCTGTGTGTGATATTCTGGGCTGTAATGGGTAAGTGTTACCTTACTTTAGCCAAAGGGATAGCTTATTTGATATTTTGTAAGATGTTCCATTTTATTGACTTTGCCTGTACAATTGTGTGTGCTTACGAGTATGTTCTCGTGTCTTTATAACAGGCGTTTCTGGCAAGGGGACCGAGAGTCCTAGGGGGCCGAGGGTCCCGTGTGGAGAAGAGATAATTGGTGTGACTAATTACTGATTAAGACATTTACATACTGGGGGTTTAACTGAGTTAGTTAGTCTGTGAGACTTGAATTATTATCTTTCCATTGTTAAATAAATGTTATATTTTTGTAATGCATGACTCTCATTTGATGACCTAATGAAATGGAGGAGAGGTTATCGAGAGAGAGAGAGAGAGAGAGCGAAGGCTATGCCAGTGATCACCTCGAGAGAGAGAGAGAGAGAGAGAGGGGAGGGGGGGCGGAGAGATTGTGTGTAACTAGTTTGCTTTGACGCTCGGGTTTCACGCATACCAAATATTAAATACCCTTCGCTGGTAAATGGTATCAGAGATGGGTAACATATATAAACACAAAATATGGCTAGCATAGTTCCTAACATACCGGGGACTGGTAATCAAGTTCCTGTTTCATCGTATATTGCGGGTATATCAGAATTGTTCCCGAATGTTAATAGATGGAGAATTATTGAAACTTCAATTAATTCAAAGGAAAGACTGGATTTTACACCTTGCAATATTCCATAAATCAATTTCTATCTGATAAATATATAGAATTTTGCATCAGTGGGGTGGCAGGTTCTTTCTTAGATTTGTCAAGTATAGCTTTAGAATTATATATCACAATAGATAGGGACGGCGCGCAATTAGTGGATGGTGACCATGTGTCTGTCATTAATGGTATTTTTCTTCTTCTTCCCAGCTTGTTCCCATTTTTATATGGGGTCGCCGTTTCGGATGAGCCGTTTCCATCTATTTCTATCTTGCGCTTCTGCCTCATCAATTCCCTTCTCATGTAAGTCTCCTCTCACACAGTCCTTCCATCTCTTTCTTGGTCTCCCTCTTTTTCTTCTTCCTTGCACCTCCACCCCCATAGTATGTCTCCCAGCGTGGTCCTCATCTCTCCTCAACAGGTGTCCATACCATCTCAGCCTCCCCTCCTGCACTTTCTTTGATACTTCCACCACCTTAGTTGACCCCCTTATGTAGTCATTTCTGATCCTATCCACTCTTGTTACCCCAGACATCCACCTAAGCATTCTCATTTCTGCCACATCCATCTTCTTCTGCTCTGCTTTTCTCATGCTTGCTGTTTCCGTACCATACAGCATTGCTGTTCTTACCACCGTCTTGTGAAATTTTCCTTTTAACCTAAGCGGCACTCTTTTGTCACAAAGAACTCCCGAGGCCGCTCTCCAGTTGTTCCAGCCTGCCTGTACCCGATGTTTTACTTCTTCTTCCATACTTCCTCCAGCGTTAACAAAAGATCCCAAATACTTAAACTTATCAACTCTCCTTATTTGCTCTCCACCAAGCTGAATACTTTCTCTATCATCCCCCTCAGTGGTGGTACACATATATTCTGTCTTGGATCTACTTATTCTCATTCCTCTGTCCTCCAGTACTTGTCTCCATCTTTCCAATTTCACTTCCAGACTTACCCTGCTCTTATGCAACACAGAACAATATCATCTGCATACAATATGTTCCATGGTACTGTCTCCCTTACTTCCTCTATTATAACATCCATCACTATGTAAAGATAAATGGGCTCAGAGCCGACCCCTGGTGTAATCCTACTCTCACCTCAAAACCTTCTGTCTCCCCAACACTGCTCCTCACTCTGGTAAATACATTCCGGTACATCTCTTGTATCAATTGCACATACTTCTCTGGCACCATCTTCTCCCTCAGGCTCCTCCACCTCTTTTTGTCTCGGGACTCTGTCATAAGCCTTTTCAAGGTCAATGAATACCATATGTAGGTCCCTTTGTCTTTCCCCGAATTTCTCCATTTATTTGCCTCAGAAAAACAAAAAAATATACCATCTGTTGTTCCCCTTCCCTTCATAAATCCCATCTGCTCTTTACCTATTTGTACTTCTTCTCTCAGTCTAGCATCTATCATCCTTTCCAGTATCTTCAAAGTGTGGGACATCAATTTAATGCCCCTATAATTACCACACTCTTGGACATCGCCTTTCCCTTTAAAAATTGGGATCAATATACTCCCATGCCACTCATTTGGTATCTTTTCCTGTTCAAGGATCTTTATCATAAGATCGTACAGTATATCCACTCCTTCATCTCCTAATGCTTTCCATGCCTCCACCGGGATCATGTCTGGTCCGGTTGCCTTCCCATTCTTCATCTTCTTCAGTGCATTTAGTACCTCTTGCCCTAGAAAACCTCATTACCATGCCAATGTTCACTTGCCCATCCTCTCTTATTAGTCTATTATTTTCTTCATTTAACAACTGTTCGAAATATTCTTTCCATCTCTTCACAATGTCTTCCTCCTTTCTAAGCACTACACCCTCTTGATCCTTTACTTGTTTGATATGTGTTATATCTTTGGTGCTCTTATTTCTAGCCTTTGATAGCTTGATCATCTTCTTTAATCCTTCCTTTGTCCCCAGCTCATTATACACATCATCATACGACTTTGCTTTAGCTTGGGCTACCACCTTTTTCACCACCTTGTTTTTCTCTCTGTACCTATTTCTGTCTTCCACTGACTGTGACTCTTCCCATCTTTTCTTTGCCTCCTTCTTATCTTTTACTACTTTCTCAATGTCTTCATCCCACCACCAACTCTCCTTTTCTTCCCATATGATACCAGATGTCTCTCCTAGCAGATCCTTTCCATGCCTTCTTATTACTGCTGCATTTCGTGCCCACCATTCTTGAACATCTTCAATCCCTATATCAATATCCTCCAAAACCCTCCTCTTAAACTCTCTCTTCTTATCCCCTTCCTTCTGTAATTCGTACCATTTAATTTTCCTTATCCCTTTAGCTTTGGTTTTTCTTTCCCTTTTCAACTTCAAGTCCATACATAGCAGCCTATGTTGGGGGGCTACATGGTCGCCTGGAATAACTTTGCAGTTCTTGACCTCCACCAGATTTATCCTTTTATACAAGAAATAGTCTATCTGGGAGAATCTTCCCCCACTCAATGGTATTAGTAATACAATATTTAAATCTGCTTCTGTTTTCTTGAATGAAAAGTTGGTGGAATCCTGTCCAGTATTTAACTATCATTCATATATCAAAATGTTGAAAATGATAAAACCCTCGGCATTACCTACCACCAGTCGGGCGGGATTTTTATACAATGACTATCATGTAACACACGGGGTAACTCAACAATTTACTGCCAATACCTTTGGTCAAACCAGCAGGTGGGAGACGAAAGTTATGGGTGACATTAAAACGAGGGGTGTGCACACATATTTTCCACTTCTTTTGGATATAGCGACTATAGACATGTATTTACTGGATTCGGTTGATTTGAGACTTAGACTCGAATTAGCGAATAATAACTGGGTTATGGGTGCCCACACAGACGGACATTTAAATGTGCTGAATGTAGAAAAGGCTAAATTATGGATCAATAGAGTTACCCCACATTATAACGTAATGTCGGCTTTAAATGAGGCGATAGCAGTTAATCCTATACAATATATATTTGATAAGACTTTATACAAGACATACGTTATTGGGCAAAATGAAAATTCGATTTTAATTGATCAGCCTTTTAACAGTTGTATACCTGAAAAAATCACATTGGCCATGATTGGTATGGAAACATTTTCAGGTGATTACGCGACCAATAGTCTATATTTTCAATCTTTCGATTTAAATAGTATACATATTACCGTTAATGGGAATACTGTATATAATATTCAATGTAGTTTCCCTAATACCATCATGCAATTATATCACGAGACGCAGAAAAGTATAGGGGGTGGCGGTGATAATCTGATCACTTATGATAGTTTTAAAAATGGTAGAGCTATTTACTGCTTTAATTTTGTGGTGGAAGATGTTGAAGATTCCATGCCAGTGGAAATTTCAGCAAACCTGCGAATATCGATCAGGCTGGGTACGGCTACGCCTAACCATTGCATTATTTTACTTTTCGGGGATACCAAGGGTATTTTAACGGTGGATGCGGATAGGGTTATTCAGTGAGATGTTAGAGGTTAAATGGAATGGATACAAAAGAAATTGAAATAAGTTTAAAAGGTTCACTCGGTGACCGGGTTAAATATTTAGGTGTGTTCGCTTCGGATGAAGTAGGATTATTGACATTGCCAGAAAATAGAATTAAACCTTTAGTTTTTATATCTAGTACATTATCTTCGTCTACTGATATTAATATTGTTGGTCATTGAGTATGTTTTTACGTGGAAAAATCACCTAGAAATATAATATTTTTTTATAGTTACGGTATAAATCCAAAAGTTTATTCAAATGACTTCTCTAAATTTATGTATGCACATCCCGAATATAACCTCTATCGACTAATAAAACAAATACAACCCGATAAATCGTACAAGTGCGGTCTTTACGTTAGTTTTTTTGTTCATTGCGTGAGTCACCGAGGTGTGAAAACAGTATTATCCTTAATACAAAATGTATTCTCATTCACTCGTTTGGGAGGTAATGATAAATGGATAACGGGATATTATTTTAAGTATTTGAAAAAGTTTAAAAGTTCACATTGGAGGTCGGGGTCAAACGTGTTATTATGTACAAGGAATGTCTCCGCATTTTAAACAACTAAGGTAAATGCATATTTTTCTTTGATTTTTATATTACCCCATTTACCTTCTATTAAGGATATATTCTAAATATGTATCATACACCTTGAATCACATAACTCTTTTTACTGTGAGAATCATTCACCCGTGAACGTTGGTGATAAACTGCTAAGACGTCTTAGTCGTTTCCTCTTAAATGCTTTTCGGAGTATTCAGGTTAAAATAAGGATACACGTGGACGTTATATTGGGATGCTTGCTGAGGCGGTCTGACGGCGATTAGTGAATTGAATTTGTAAACTGTCTTTATGTGGTCAATAAATCCTTATGAATAATTATATAGGTGTTTTTAACTATGCCCACAATACATTTGAAAGCAAAAACAGGGAAACAGAGAAAAAGAGTGTGTTTCTATGGAATCAGGAACTGTTATTAAATAAATATATAACACATCGGTTTTACATACCTTCACCGGGTTGCTCGTTTCCTTCAGTAGTGGGTGGTGGCGAAGTTGGTCGGGGGTTGCACTGTTTTGGGCTGCCAGTGGGATTTGTTGCATCTCCTGCTACTTCTTCTTCTTCTCCTGCTTCATGGTCTTGACCTGTTTTCACCTTCCTAATAAATGAGTTTGGGGCTCCAACACCATAATAGTAATGGTGTCTGACTTGAGTGGCTACTTCGTCAGCTGACAGTTCACTACTAGAGTTATTTCCCATATCTGAAAGGGAGGAATAATGACTGTTTTATATATTCCGCTTCTTTCAACGGGTACATTATTTTATAAGTTTATCTATTCCGTATACAGATGAATCTTATTGCTGTTTTTAATATTTACTATATGTTCAAGTAAATGGAAAGTGTTTTATATGCTACTTACTGAATAGTGATGGAGGGAAATGATGTTCCGGTCAAGAGAAATACTTGTAGGGACTGAGGGTTGGCGTGCTGCACTTACTCTTATACACTTTGGGTAAGGAATAACGTCAATTTCCCTTGTCGGCTGTATTTATGGTGTTCAGTCGGAAAGTAATAATCAGGTGTGACATACGGTGTTTTGTTGAAGTATTGTATTCCAAAGATGCAGATCCCACCGATCTGTGTGGATGACCTTTGGCGTTAGGGAATGATAAGACTTGTTTAATCATGTGAGCGTGAATCATTGCTGGGAGAGACTTGATGCTTCGTCACAACTGGTTTGTAATCAGTGATTGTGATAGAGGGAGCTCGGGTTGCGGGGCTTTCGTAGCTCATTATCTCTTGAAGGATTGTCACATCAAGACGTGAACTCTCAACATGGCTTCATCAACCTCCTCGTGCAAGTTAGTTTTCGGGAACTTGTCTGAAAATAAGTTCAGGAAGAGGAATACGTGTTTAGTAGTGGCCACTAATTGTGAGACATGCAGGAATTACGGTGTGGTGGCGGACGTCATTCGAGCTTATCCGTATGCCGAATTGGCAGGTTTTCGATATTCTCGCACTGGTGCATCATTTGCCTGTCTTCGTGATAGAGGTATTGAAGGGTCCGCCATTGTGAAAAAGACCTGAAAATATCACATCTTGGGAATGCGACGAAGAAGTTGATCTACCACCATAGCTCCCTAATTAACCCAATACGGTATCGGCGTCCCCATTGAAGCTAATGAATACGCGCAAAAGAGCGTGGCTTATTCCAAAGATGAAGATCACGCCGATCGTTTGGGCAGAGATAGCTAACAGATGAGGTTCTATCACTTTTTTTCTTCGGTCAAGAAATTGAAGGAAGAATTATTTAAATCATCGTATGACTGTGTCAAATATGTTATCTTTCCCGCTGGCATCGGTCAAAGCGGTTGAATCAATATTTACCTGTGTTAGCTACATTCAGTGATGAAATGAGCAAAATTGGCAAAATATGTTGCGTGGCTATAATGAAAAAGAATTTATCCCTGTTGGAGGAAAGGTGCGTGGAAGATTTATATATGAAAAACTTGTTAGCTAAAATTAAAAGCTTTGAGGTGTTAGATGAAACATCATCTTTGATACACGGTCGGGAAAGTGCTGGAGAAGATGTATGTGGTATATACTAGGGCTGTGATGTGAAGGAACAGGTTAGAAAATATATAGTAGCCGTGTGTTTCGTTGAAGTATTATTTTTGAAAAAGTGAATGCGTATATTATCGCGTTCGTGTTTGTACAGTTTTTTTTCTAATGTAGGTATTTGTATGGAATATTAACCCTCTTACGCCGATTGGACGTATTAAACGTCGAGTCAAAATGTCTCCCGTATGCCGATTGGACGTATCATACGTCGGCTCAAAAAGTTTTTTTTTAAAAATTCGCGGAAAAATACTTATAGCCTACCAGCCAAAAACTTTTGTATCACGCGCCTTGGGGGATGCTGGGAGTTCACGGATCAAGGCGTTGTTTTGTTTACAATCGCTACGCAGGCGCGCAAGCGCGAATTTCTTTCTTATCGCACTAAAAAGTATCAGTGACACATCTCGGAAATTATTTCGTCACTTTGACATAATTATTGCACCATTTTAAATTATCCTTTACATGAAGTATTATATATGAAAATGTGCGCAATTTCATGCACAATACAACTAAAAAATACTCATGATTGTAGCTTTTATCAGTTTTGAAATATTTTCATATAAATAACGATAAGTGCAAAAATTTCAACCTTCGGTCAACTTTGACTCTACAGAAATGGTCGAGAAACGCAATTGTAAGCTAAAACTCTTACATTAGTAGTAATATTCAATCATTTGCCTTCATTTTGCAACAAATTGGACGTCTCTAGCACAATATTTCGATTTATGGTGAATTTATGAAAAAACTTTTTCCTTACGTTCGTGCGATAACTCTTCCGATAAATTTTTTCGTGCGATTGTCCTAATGTTTGCACCCTTTTAAATTTGCCGTTACATAAAGTTTTATATATGGAAATGTGCGCAATTTCCTGCACAATACAACAAAAAACAACCCATGGTTGTAGCTTTTATCAGTTTGAAATATTTTCATATAAATAACGTTAAGTGCAAAAATTTCAACTTTCACACGGTCAACTTTGACTCTACCGAAATGGGTTCGAAAAACGCAATTGTAAGCTAAAACTCTTATATTCTAGTAATATTCAATCATTTACCTTCATTTTTCAACGACTTGGAAGTCTCTAGCACAATATTTCGATTTATGGTGAATTTATGAAAAAAAAACATTACGTTCGCGCGGTAACTTCCGAAAAAAATCAGAATTTTTTGTGCGATTGTCGAAATGTTTGCACCATTTAAAATTAGCTGTTACATAAAGTTTTATATATGAAAATGTGCGTAATTTCATGTAGAATACAACTAAAAATGATTGAAGGTTGTAGCTTTTCTCTTTTTTCGAAATATTTGCATATAAATTACGATAAATAGAAAAAAAACCACGTTCGGTCAAATTTGACTCTACCGAAATAGTTGAAAAACGCAATTGTAAGCTAAAACTCTTACGGCCTAGTAATATTCTGTAATTTTTCTTCATTTTGAAACAAATTTGAAGTCTCTAAAACAATATTGTGATTTATGGTGAATTTTTGAAAAATATATTTACCTTCACTCCGCGCGCCGATTCGCGGCCGCAAGTCTCCGAAATACGTACATGGCATTATCCTAATATTTGCTCCTTTTCATATTAGCCTTTTTATAGAGTTTCATATATTAAAAATGTGCGCAAATTCATGAAGAATACAATAAAAAATAATTGAAGGTTGTAGCTTTTTCCATCTTTGAAATATGTCCATATATATATATATTAAAATTTCGACATTCGGTCAAATTTAACTCGTCCGAAATGGTCGAAATCTGCAATTCTAATCTAAAACTCTTACAGTATCGTAATATTCAATCATTTGTCTTAATTTTGAAACAAATTGGAAGTCTCTAGAACATTATTTAGATTACGGTGAATTTTTTGAAAATGACATTTTTTTACGTCCGCTCGTTACGAATTCGTACATCATTTTGTGATAATATTTTTCCGGTGTTGCTTTTATTGTTTTACAATGTATTATATATCAAAATGATCGCAATTTAGTGTACAATACAACGCAAAAAAAAGTAACTGGTTAGCTTTGACCGTTTTCTGCACAGCGTGATTTGAATACAATTATGTATGAATTTTTTTTTTTTTCGCTACCATATATCGCATTATTTACATATGATAATGATATTATTTTTCATTTCTGATGGTTGCATTCTAAACTTCAGGCAATGACAAAAAAAGGAGCCAAAAATGAACTCTTAATCTTCAAAAGTACGCGCGCTGTAATTTTTTGAAAAAATTATTTTTTCCACTTCCGCGCTCACTCCAAACCAGGCCCGGCATACGGGAGACGTTTTGATTTTTAGGGCTCCGGCGTAAGAGGGTTAATTCATTCCCCTGTATTTAGCATTGGTTACAAATATAAAATAACAATTCTGTCTGTCATTTGATTTTTCATTTAACCTCTTTCAAACTCGGTATTAATAAATAAACAAAATTGAAATTCCGTCTGTCATTTGATTTTTCATTTAACCTCTTTCAAACTCGGTATTAATAAATAAACAAAATTGAAATGTGTGCCTTTGTCCTTGTGTTCGGCTTGGAGATTATGACTCAAATTCTATGATAAATAAAATTTCACGTGGGGGTGAAGTCAGCTTGGCAAATATGGCGATAATAGTTCGTTTCATCGTGTATGTGTGTGTGTGCGTGATTCATCATCAGATAGCATTGTCCCTGTCGGTTATTGGGGGAGATATCAAATTGATAAATATATGTCTCACATGAGGATGAAGTCAGTCGCCAGATATCCTTTTATCATGATACTTTGAATATCTAAGCAGCTGTGTATATATATAAAGCAAAATGTAACGGCTGAGAGAGAGAGAGAGAGAGAGAGAGAGAAGAGAGAGAGAGAGAGAGAGAGAGAGGCTAAATTCGCGATGTGCATATATAAATTTAGAGATTTTATAGGAGGAGGAGGAGGAGGAGGTAAACGTCCCGGTTACGTTGAAAACCATTAAAGGGGATATGAGTCGCAAAAAAGCAGTGAACTGAGTCTATTTGGGGTCGGGGTCGGGTGGTTTTATTCCCGTAGAGTTACGTGACGTTACGGGGGCATAAGGGTGGAGTCGATTTGGGGTCGGTGGTTGAAATGATGGGTTTCCCGTAGTTACGTGACGTCATGGGGAGGTAGGAAAATGGAGTCAATTTGGGGTGGGGGGTTGAAATGGTGGTTTTATTCCCATAGAGTTACGTGACGTCACGGGGGGTAGGAAAGGTGGAGTCAATTTGGGGTCGGTGGTGGGGGTTGAAATGGTGGTTTTATTCCCGTAGAGTTACAGGTGGCCACACCCCCACCCCTTTTGGACCTCATGGACGCACTTGAGCTCATAAAAAATGTGGAGTCGATTTAGGGTCAAGGGTGGCCACACTCCCCTTTTACACCTCATCTACATATATCAGCTTATAAGACAAGTGGAGTCTTTTTGGGGTCAGGGGGGCCATGCCCCCTAATATGAGCTTATGTACGTACATGAGCTTGTAAGTCAAATGGAGTCAATTTGGGGTCAGGGGTGGCAACGCCCCCCAATATGAGCTCATGTACGTACATGAGCTTATAATACAAATGGAGGCAATTTGGGGTCAGGGGTGGCCACGTCCCCCAGAATAGTGGAGTCTATATGGGGTCAGGGGTGGCCACTGCCCCCAGGATAGTGGAGTCTATATGGGGTCAGGGTGGCCACGCCCCTTTTGGGGGTTTGGGGGGTTGCCCCGCCCCTTTTTAGGCCTCACGTACGTACATGAGCTTATCAGGGGGGGAGGGGGGTAGCCACGCCCCTTGGGGGGCGGGCTTGCTGAAAGCAAAGATTTTTCAATTAATAACATCATAAATTTTTTAAATAAGACAGGTTTCTCAAATAAAGTAAAAAAAATTTTTTTAAGTAATTTATTTATTTTATTTATTTCTTCATTTTTTCCCTCAGGATTGATCCCTGAGAACCAGCCCGAGAAGAGTCTACTTGAGACTCAGAGGTCTGGAAAAACTAACCCCTATTAATAATGATAATTGATACAATTTGAGAACTTCAGATATAGTTAAATATGACACTGAATACAACTTAAACGAAAATATATTCTGTAATATAAATAAAGATGAAGTTTAACTTTTGTTCACGAAATATACACATTTTTTTAACAATATTTCCTTTAGTGAGTTCATTGCAATCAGAGTCAATATATTAGAATGTTCTGAAGTATAAGAAATGAAAAGGCATTTTCTATTTTGAGTAAAATATATATTGCATTAAAGATTTTCAGTAGGTATTCTTGATATAATAAAGATTTTCAGGAGGTATTCTTGATATGATAAAGATGTTCAGTAGGTATTCTTGATATAATTTGAGAACTTCAGATCTAGATAAATATGACACTGGATACTGCTTAAAAGAAAATTTTGTAATTATATGAATATTTTTGAATTTTAAGTTTTATTCATGAAATTTACAGTTTCTCAACATGTTTTCTGAAGCATGAAAATGCATTTTTTATCGTTTTATTAGTATTTCATTGATTCCTGCCAATGGATGAAGCCTGAACGGGGTTTACATAATCACGAAGAAGACCTCATGTGTCACTGAGACTCTTGATCTGCCTCACTCCTGGCAGTAGGGTTTAAAAAAAATAAAAATTAAGTTGTGCAACACACAAGCGGCTGACACCCAGGACTCGATACGATCATGAAGATCGTATATTTTTCCCTAAACTACACAAATTGTGACGAAGTCCCAAGTTTCTGGTTACTATACTTATCATTCATTAATTGTTACCTAACAACAGCCAGACACCTGAACCTTCATCACAGGTACTGAACAACTGAATACTCTAAAGGCAAGTGATCCCTTAACAACTTACCAGTATTGCAGAAAATCAGACTAAGTTCATCAAAACAGGTGTGAGGTAATCTTGTAGGTAATTAAATTAATCAAAGGGCATCACTCCATCAACAACTTTAAAAGTCTAAGTATTTCCCTGATTTCATAAGTCTAAGTACTTCCCTGGTTCAAACTCACTTCAAGTAAATTGAAGGAAAACAGACCAATTACCACTCTATGTTTCTACCTAAGTTAAATATAGTCATATATAAATATTGGTGTAAAGAAACACTTATAAGAATTTAAAATACAAAAGATTTATTATTAAACTCAAAATTATAAGTGAAATTCACAATATCAGGGAAAATTACTGTACTTGAAAACAAAGTAAAGTTTAATTAATTCTTGAATCAATTAAGTAAAATTAAATCAAAATTAATTTATCACAAAATTCAAGAAAATTAATTCAATCAAAATTCAAAAGTATTAGGCAATACTTAAAATTTGAAATTAATTATCAAGTGCTAAACAATAATAAAACTTGAAAAGAATTCTAAGTAAATGCAAATTAATTCACAATTAAGTGTGCAACAATTAAGTAATGAAAATAACTAAGTTAATTAAGTTGTGAATGTAAATGAAAACACAGAAAAATGTGGAAAATACCAAAATTGTAAAAAGCACCAATCACACAGAATATAAAATAAAAAAACACACTTCAGTAAGAAAAAATGAATAAATGCACAAACAAAAATAACTTCAAATGATAAAACACAAAAATTTGCAATGTGTAAAAATGTAAATTTCACCAAACCATTGTAACTACTAGTTATTTGTTGCAACTAATAAAAATATAACACACTTTACCTTTACTAATTTTCTTTCTGCTGCAGCTGGTTCAAAATTTCACCACAATTCACAATTTCACAAAAATAGTCACCATTACACACTTTACAATGTCTGCTCAGATTTCACAAAAAACACTAAATAATACTAAATAACTCTAAGAAATATCAAATCTGAAATCTATATGTTACGAGTGACCAATTTACGTTACGTTAATATAATCTCAAGTATGTCGAGGGAGAGAGATAGAGAGAGAGAGATGGTCTGAGCGCTATGTGGTTCTAGGTTACAATGAAAAACTCTTCCTTATGAAAGCTGGACAGTGGAGATGGCACAAAACGTTTTGGGCAATGAGAAAGATGATGCAATTCTTTCTAGAAGCTTCGAATATGACAAAAATTTATAGAAAAATCATGAAATCTACACGTGGTTTCGGCAAAGACGTACATGTATGAAACCAATCTGCTCAACAAAGACATGTATTCGATCAAGGCTAAAGTCACTATCAGACGTGAAGACAGGAATCCAAAGCACAACGGAGATCTCTAATCAAACGTGTTGACAGGTTAGGAAAGCAAAGCAGAGATTTTGGGGTCTCTTATCGCACAGCGTTGACATAATAGGGAAACAATTCTAGCTTCGAAAAGACAAAGATAATCTCTCTCTCTTTCTTTACATTCTACGTTATATACTCTTTTACATTATGTTATGTGAAATGTGAACACACATTTTAAACATCCTATAACTCTAACTAGCTAAGGAATCTAAAAAAATGTTGCAAAACTCTATGTATAACATTTTATTCAGTCAAAGAGGGGATATATGCATTTTGAAAGTAGCAACATATAATATACCTCCCCCAGAAGATTGTTTATCACGGTGTTGAATCCAACGATTCGTAACGGGATAAATATTCAGCAACTACATTGTTTTGCCACTAATGTGCTGCACTCATAAGTTATACTGTTGCAAGCACAAGGACCACCTGGTCAGTCTTTGATTATGGTTTTTCATTCGCTGGATAAATGATAGTGGATTGTGATCAGACAACACTAAACTTTCTTCATTCCTAGGTCTGTTCACATACACTTCAAACTTTTTCAACGTGGTGATTAAGGCTAAAGTTTCCTTCTCGATTGTCGAGTATACTTTCTGATGTTTTTTCGGTTTTGAAGACGTGAAGCATGCAGGATGGTAGATATTATTTTCATCTTCTTGAAGTAGAACAGCTCTAATGCCACAGTCAGAAGCATCAACTTGTATCACAAATTTCTTGTTAAAGTCTGGAGCTTGAAGTACTGGTCTTGAAGTTAAAATGGCTTTTACCCTCTCAAAGGATTCTTGACACTCTGAAGTCCAAACAAACTTAGCTTTGGGACTAGTTAAGTCTGTCAAGGGAGCTACTACAGCTGAGAAATTTGGGCAGAAACGACGATAGAATCCAGCCATGCCTAAAAATCTCTGTAGCTGTTTCCTGGTAGAAGGTAGCCTTACGGATACCTTCTACATTAGCTTTTACTGGAGCAAGAAGGCCTTTCCCAACTTCAAACCCAAGATACTGCACAGTTGCCTTTCCAAACTCACGCTTCTCTAGGTTAACTGTTAATCCTGCTTCTTGTACCTTCTTGAAAACTTTCCTCAGAATCTTCAGATGTTCTTCCCATGTTGTGGAGTAAATCACTATGTCATCCAGGTATACACATACTCCTTCTATCGATCCTAGCAGTTGATCCATCACTCGTTGAAATGTTGCAGGTGCATTCATCAGACCAAATGGCAGAACAGTATACTGATACAGTCCAAAAGGTGTAAGAAAGGCAGACAGCAACTTTGCATTCTTATCTAAGGGAATTTGATAATATCCTTTCAACAAGTCTATCTTGGAAACAAACTTAGCTTGCCCAATATTATCAAATAACTGATCTATAAGAGGCAAAGGATAATTGTCAGCCACACTGATGGAATTCAGTTTCCTATAATCAGTACACATTCTAAATGAATATCTGGTATCTTCACTAACACACATGGAGAACTGAAGTGACTTGAACTGGGTTCTGCTAATCCATGTTGCAGCAAATACTCAACTTCTTTCTTCAAAACATCTCGATGATAAGATGATAAGCGATAGGCTCTTTGCTTGAAAGGTTCTCCATCTTCTTGAATCTTGATCTCATGCTTGTTCAGATCAGTATGCCTAGGCACATCTGCAAAAATTTCTGGGAAACTTCTAATCACTTCACTTAAGTCTTCACCTTGTTCAACACTAAGATGTTTCAACTTATCCTCCAAACTTTCCAAAATTGAAGAATTATTCATCTTGCTTTCAGCTCCCAATTCGTAGCCATCATCGTCTTCTGTAGATGAAGTTGTTTGTGTTATTGACACAGTTTCAGTTTTAGTTTCTGAGAAATACGGTTTCAAGAGGTTCACATGTATCTTCCTTTGTCTTCTTCTTTCTAGTGTTTCAATCACATAAGATCTATCACTTAACTTATGAATTATCTTGTAAGGACCTCGAAATTTATTAGTGAGGGGAAATCTCTTAACAGGCAAGAACACTAACACTTGTTGACCAACACTAAAACTTCTTAGCTTAGTCTTGGCATCAAATCTCCTTTTCATTTTCTCCTGACTCACTTTCAGATTTTCTAAAGAGAACTTTCTAATCTCTTTCAATCTTCTCCTAAAGTTCTTCACATATTCACCTTGACTTTCCTCTTGGTTTTCTTCCCAATTTTCTGCAAGAATCTTCAACGGTCCTCTCACCTCTCTACCAAGAATCATTTCATTAGGTGAACATCCCATACTTTCTTGATAAGCAATCCTCACTTCAAACAACATTAATGGTAAACCAACATCCCATTCTCTTCCTGACTCAGTACAATACTTTGTCAGCATACTTTTCAATGTCTGGTGGAACCTTTCTAAGGCACCTTGAGTCTCTGGATGATAGGCAGTGGATAACTGTTGTTTCACTCCTAACAAATTCATTACATCCTGGAATAACTTTGAAGTAAAGTTTGTTCCTCTGTCACTTTGAACTATTTCTGGTTTACCAAATTTGAGAAAAACTCCACAAGTTTTACAGCAACTATCTCGGCAGATATGTTTCTAACAGGGATTGCCACTGGATATCTTGTCACAGGACACATTAATGTTAACAAATATCATTTCCTTTCTTTGTCTTCGGCAGCGGTCCAACCATATCTATAATCACTTTGCTAAATGGTTCTTCTCTAATTTCTATAGGTTGTAGGGGGGCTTTCTTGATGGTTTCATTCGATTTTCCAGCTATCTGGCAGGTATGACACTCACGACAGAACCTGCTAACATCTTTGTGAATTCCAGGCCAGAAAAAATATTTCATGATCTTCTCCACAGTCTTCCTGATTCCCATGTGTCCAGACTCATGAGCTACTGCTATCACTTGCTTCCTCAATGGATATGGAATCAAAATTTGATGATATTTGCCCCATACATCATCTTCTGGTATATGTATCTGTAGGTCTATACTTCCTCATCAGCAAAACTTCAAGGGTTGAATTCTCAATATCTGCTAACTCAGCTACTGTAGTTTCACTATTGTCTTCAGGAACACTTTGACTACTTGGAGTCTCTTCAGGAACAACAGGTTCTTCTTCTTCGTTGTTGTCGTCTTCATCTTGGGAAATCTCTTCTTGGTCAGTACTATGGGAAACATCACTTCCCTGGAACAATTCTTCTAAGCACAAAGATCCTGCACTTGATCCTTCTTGGGTGTGTAAATCCTCAGTTTCTTCACTTGCAGTCGTAGTTGTCGTCATACTTCTGGTAGTTACACAACTAGGAAACAGGTGGGGGTTATTCTTCTCCAACTCTACTGTAGGACTAATCCTCAACGGTTTATCTATCACTACAGGACAAGGAATAAATGGCACACTACCAACTTCATTCCCAACAGAACATGTACACCTTCCACAGCCAGTGAGTCCTGTACAGCAAAATCAACAATCCCTGTCACCAATTCACATGACAGGGTTAAGCAGCATATAGGAGTTACTTCCTCTCCTCCTATACCCTTCAAAATAACTGAATCTCCCGTGAGACTCTTCTCCAACTGAGGGTGAGCACCACGTACTACCACACTATGGTTACTCCCTGTATCACATAATATCTTGACTAGTACCTGCACACTTCCTCCTTGAGTTGACAGCATACCCTCATAGATATATGGCTTAAATGCCTCCACACTGCTAAGCCACTCACTGCTTGAGGTTACATTTCCACTGGTTGCTAAACATTAAGCTTGTTTAGTTTCATTCTTCTCTGGAGTCTGATTCTTTCCCACACTGCTCTTCGTAGTTTGTTTCACCTGGCCACCTTTCACTATTTGACCAACTGGCTTTGACTGCTGTTGATTCCGGTAACACCCTTGACTGAAGTGTCCTACTCTTCCACACTTGAAACAGACAACATTAGGTTTCTGTAACTGTCTTGAAAAACTGGATGAGGATTTCACATTAGTTTTCTGAGGTGTATTACCTTGTATACTCTTGGTAGTATCACTTGTAGGTTTCCCATTAAATTTGTTCCTGTTATTTGGATGAGACTTAAAACCTGGGCGTTGTTGACTCTGGTAATTGACATCATAATTGCCTTTACTACTAATTATATTGTAATCTTCACTCAGTGTAGCAGCTTTGTCAAGTTTCTTAACCTCTCTCTCTCTCAAATAGGCTCTTATATGTTCAGGAATTCACTAAGATACTGTTCGAGAAAAAGTAATTCTCCTAACTCATCAAAAGTTTTAACTTTAGCAGCTTCTAACCAATGTTTGAAACACCTTACTTTGTAAACATATTCTAAGAATGTTCCCTTCTCATCTTTTCTTAAACTTCTGAATCGGTCATTGTAGTACTCTGGGGTCATTTGGTAAACTTGTAGCACACTGTATTTAAGTACCTTGTAGTCTTTACATTGATCAGCTGTTAAGGCTAGATAAGCACTTCTCCCTTTACCAATTAAGACACTTTGTAGTAAAACTGACCATTTATCTTCTGGCCATCCCATACCTGAAGCCACTTTCTCAAAGTGATCAAAAAACTCATCTGGAGCTTCTTCAGTAAACTTAGGGATTAATTTCTGTACTCTTACTACATCAAATACAGGGTCTTGATTACCTTGGTTAGGGTTAGACTGTGTCACAGGTATTGTGGATCTAGCTCTTATCAATCCCATCTCCCTTTCAAACCTTGCAATTTCTCTTTCCTCTTCTGCTGCTTTCTCTTCTTTCTCTTTTCTCTCTGTCTTCTCTTTCTCTTCTTTCTCTTTTTTCTTTTTCTTCTCTTTCAGCTTGCATTTTCAGCTTAATCAAATTCTCTTCTGCTTCAATGAGTCTAAGCTCTAACTCTGCATCACTTTTCTCTTTCTTTTCTGCTTGCTTATTCATAAGATCAGTACGTTTAACAACTCTTGAGCCAATTCTAACTCATCTTCATCAGTTATTCTACCAGATTCCATAGCAATACATCTTATTTGTGCCTTTACCATACTAGTAGACACATAACCACCACATGCCACTGCTAAAGCACTCCACTGTGCCTTAGTCAGAGTGGTTTCAGATAACACTTGGATGGAAGAGGCTGCTAAAAATTCCTGAACTTTGAACTGAGCCATTTTTTCTAAGTTATCAACTTACAATTCAACACAATAAATGTAAAACAAAAACTATATGGTCACTCTCCTAACACAATATATCCCTAACACCACCAATATATACTAGAGTGATAATGAAATCTGTTTTCCCTGGTCTCTGGGCACCATTAATACTTGGGGGGAAAGTAGCAAAAGATCTGGTTACTACACTCACCATTCATTAATTGTTACCTAACAACAGCCAGACACCTGAACCTTCATCACAGGTACTAAATGACTGAATACTCTAAAGGCAACAGTGATCCCTTAACAACTTACCAGTATTGCAGAAAATCAGACTAAGTTCATCAAAACAGGTGTGAGGTAATCTTGTAAGTAATTAAATTAATCAAAGGGCATCACTCCATCAACAACTTTAAAAGTCTAAGTATTTCCCTGATTTCATAAGTCTAAGTACTTCCCTGGTTCAAACTCACTTCAAGTAAATTGAAGGAAAACAGACCAATTACCACTCTATGTTTCTACCTAAGTTAAATATAGTCATATATAAATATTGGTGTAAAGAAACACATATAGAAATTTAAAATAAAAAAATTTATTATTAAACTCAAAAGTATAAGTGAAATTCACAATATCAGGGAAAATTACTGTTTCTTGAAAACAAAGTAAAGTTTAATTAATTCTTGTAAATTTAAATCACAGTTCAAGAAAATTAATTCAATCAAAATTCAAAAGTGTTAGGCAATACTTAAAATTTGAAATTAATTCACAAGTGCTGAACAATAATAAAACTTGAAAAGAATTCTAAGTAAATGCAAATTAATTCACAAGTGTTAAATTCAATTAAATGTGCAACAATTAAGTAATGAAAATAACTAAGTTAATTAAACTATGAATGCAAATGAAAACACAGAAAAATGTGGAAAATACCAAAATTGTAAAAAGCACCAATCACACAGAATATAAAATAAAAACACACTTCAATAAGAAAAAATGAATAAATGCACAAACAAAAATCTCTTCAAATGAAACAAAACACAAAAATTTGCAATGTGTAAAAATGTAAAATACACCAAACCATTGTAACTATTAGTTATTAGTTGCAACTAATAAAAATATAACACACTTTACCTTTACCAATTTTCTATCTGCTGCCACTTGTTCAAAAATTCACCACAATTCACAATTTCACAAAAATAGACACCGTTACACACTTTACAATGTCTGTTCAAATTCCACAGAAAACACTAAATAATACTAAATAACTCTAAGAAATATCAAATCTGAAATCTATATGTTACGAGTGACCAATTTACGTTACGTTAATATAATCTCAAGTATGCACAGGAAGAGAGAGAGAGAGAGAGATGGTCTGAACGCTATGCGGTTCTAGGTTACAATGAAAAACTCTTCCTTATGAAAGCTGGACAGTGGAGATGGCACAAAACGTTTTGGGCAATGAGAAAGATGATGCAATTCTTTCTAGAAGCTTCGAATATGACGAAACTTTATAGAAAAATCGTGAAATCTACACGTGGTTTCGGCAAAGACGTACGCGTATGAAACCAATCTGCTCAACAAAGACACATATTCAATAGAGGCAAAAGTCACTATCAGACGTGATAACAGGAATCCAAAGCACAACGGAGATCTCTAATCAAACGTGTTGACAGGTTAGGAAAGCAAAGCAGAGATTCCGGGGTCTCTTATTGCACGGCGTTGACATAATAGGGAAACAATTCTAGCTTCGAACGGACAAAGATAATCTCTCTCTCTTTCTTTACATTCTACGTCAGATACTCTTTTACATTATGTTATGCGAAATCTGAACACACATTTTAAACATCCTATAACTCTAACTAGCTAAGGAATCTAAAGAAATGTTGCAAAACTCTTTATATAACATTTTATACAGTCAAAGAGGGGATATATGCATTTTGAAAGTAGCAACATATTCACGACTCTGTACAATCCCATTACGTAAGTCACAGTATTACGTAACTAATAGCAAATAAATCATACCCAACATAGATCAGGAGGGTACGTGAACAAACAAGGAATGCACGCACACACATACACACACACACACACAACAGAAACATCCCATCAGTGAACATCAGCCTCACATCTCACATTAAGTTGTGTAAGTGATTTTCAAGCATTTTGTTATTAAATCATCATTTTTATTTGTGCATTAAATTTGAATTTATTGACCAACACTCCTATAATGCAGTCTTTTCATAATTAATATACTATTTGCATGATTATCCTAAATAAAACTGAGTTTGGTCAGCCATGGTGGGCGAGGGGGTGGTACGTAACAGTAGGAGAAGGTAATAAAGGGTACAATAGGCGAAAATGTTTGGACAACACTGTCCTAAATCATTGGTGACTGGCGTGTATGACTACATAAATGCCTAATCTCATCTCAACTTGCCCAATGATGTTGTAATGCTTCATTGCGGAAGTCATCATGGAGTCGATATCAGCTGACTTTTCTTTTTTTGTTGAGCCCAAGCCCCTCAACTATAAGAAATTGATCGCCAAACCCGGCCTTTACGAAAGTCGCTGTCTGAAATTGCCAATGTATGACCCAGGCTTAACCCATTGATATCAATGGATGCATTCTACTTTTATATTGACTTTTTTACATTTTTTCAGCATTGAGGCATAACAGCAATCAAATAGGACTACGTATTTCAAATTTTACGATTGCATTGGCAACAATATTAATGTTATGACAAATTTTTAGTTTTTTCTTTATTTAACATTAAACTGAAGCTTGATGATTTTTATTGTCAGATACGTCAGCGATGAGCGAAGAAAAGTTTTTGAAAATGTTCATCACTCTGAAAATGGGCTACATGTGATATACTTAGCGTTTTGCGATATGACAGATTTCGCTCTTATGAAACATTATGACCTTATTGTATTCAATAATCATGATTTTGCATTGAAATAATAGACAAATATGGAGCATGTTAGGTTGTCAATTTATGAATTTTGAACGAAATCTTATGCAATCATGTTGCACTATTTAAGAGCATAGCTGTACAGTAGGTTTCTTTTGGCATTTATATTACCTTCTTGGTTTTATCTAGTTTCAGTGAATCACAATCTGTATATTTCATAAGAATTTTAAACTGTTGTGTACGGTTTATTGTTTCTAAATATGTTTTGTGGTGGTTTTACTTGAGAAAAATGTATTGAAATCAGTATTTCTAAAACTGAGGATATGGAAGCTATCTAAAACTGAGGCTATGGAAGCTAAATGATGAAGCTTTGAGGTAAAGCAACAGCTTTCAGAGCATATGGTTTTCACCCCCAAAAGTAGCCAAAAATACTTTTGCTCGTCAACTATTCAAAACCCTGTTCCTCTGACAGTCTATGTTTATTTCCTATATCAACAAACAAAATACCTATGTGACTAAAAAAAGATATTAATATAACTAAAATTGCTTGCTGTTCCCATTTAAGTGAAATTCCATTATGTAAGCTTATTTGTTGGTACAGATACAGACCCCTCAATTTGGGACCACCTTGATATGGTGAGGGGGCGCTCGAATCTTAGGAATTTCTTCCTAGGTTCGAAACCGAGTCCCATATCATTATATATTTTCGGGCTAATATTTGTGGAATTTTCCATTTTTGTCAAAATTTTCCAAATCAAATAAGTTGGAGAACATATCATGGCTTAACGTGGGGTTAAATCTGAAGCTAAATAGTGAGAACTGTGGTAGATCTGTGAGGACTGGATTGAGACAAGGAGAAATGCTTACTGGTTTACTGGTCAGAAACGGACATATATAAGGAGGCTGTGTGGACGGCATTGTAGTGTCCATCATGTGTACATACGAAAAAAGGGAGCAGACCCCCACTGTGATTGTGCTTTCTTGCACCTACAAACATACATGTAATTAAGCATACAGGATGTGTAAATTTATGATACATATATTAACGGAAAGTCCCCAACCTGCTTTACATTTCGGTGGAAATGTCGTCCTTTCAGATACTCGCCCCCCAAGACAATGATTATGGTAAAAATCATTGGATGATTGGTCATCGGTATCTATCTGGAGGGTGGAGGAGTCCACAGCACAGGTTCGTGATTCCATCTGTTGGGACATGTCCTCCAGCTCCTCGTCTTCAGACGAGTTGGACAGCAGGATGCCGCCCCTGGTAGTAGACCTGGGGGGTTCGACTGCTGTCCTTGGGCAGCTTCAGTGACGTCTGGGGGTGCTGGCGGGTCCCAGCGGAACGTCGTTCTGAGGGGGAGGCCTGTGAGGCACTTCTGCGGTGTCCTCTTCGTCAGGAATGGAGGCAGGTTTTATCCGGTCGATGGAGACCCAGTCATCGTGGCCATTGATTGTGATGAGGAAAGCCTTCTCCACTCAGCAGACGACTTGATCCGGTCATCGATAGGGTCTCATTAGGGGCAGGCGGGTGGCTTCGTTCCTGACAAAGACTTGTATGTAGGAATCAAAGGCTTTCAGTCGGAACTGCTTTCTTCTGTCAGAGAAGGTCTCACGGCAGGGAATGAATTTTTGGGTGGTTGCATGGAGTTTTGACAGGGGGACATCATCATTGTGGCTGTTGACAGGGAAGAATTCTCCTGGCATTGTCAAGGTTTCCCTATGGACCCTCTCTGCAGGTGATGGGTTGCCGTTGGCTCTTAGGGCAGTACGGAGGCCGAGGAGGACCCAGGGTAGTTGGGCCTTCCAGTCGGGGGCCTGTGCAGCATACCATCAGGGAGCGGTGAGTTCTTTCCACCATGCCGTTTGCTGTGGGGTTTATGTGGTGGTGGTGTGGTGCTTCGTTCCCATGAGGCGTGCCAGGGCGGTCCAGAGTTCAGAGGTGAAGGTGGTTCCTTGGTCCGTCATGACGACGTCTGGCACTCCAAAATGGCTGATCCAGCTGGAGAGGAGGGCTAAGGCGCAGACGTCATCAGTGGCTTCCGACATCATTAGGTATCTCCGCCTGGGTTGGGGGAAGGTGCCCACTCCTGATTTGGTGTGCCTTCCTGTCTTGTTGCTCTGGCACGCGATACAGTTCTTGGCCCACTCCTGGGAGTCCTTCTTGATGCAGTGCCACACGAACTTCTCTGTCAGGAGCCTGGTTTCGTGTGGGGCGATGGATGGGAGAGGCCATGTATCACGTTGAATACCAGCTTCCGCCGGGAGGTTGCGACCAAGAGGCGCGGGCAGCTGGTTCTGGTGTTGCAGAAGAGCATAATTTTGGAATGACCAGAGGGGATGTCTTCCCACCGGAGGGAGGTGATGGCGGTGTGGTATGCTGGTACTTTGGGATCAGTGGTTTGCTCCCATGCTAGGTCCTCGTAGTCTACGCGGAGGTGCAGGGAATTTATTTTGATTCTCGAGAGGGTGTCGGCTACAGGGTTCTTCCCGCCAGGGACGTACTCGATGGAGCAACTCGGATACGGCTGAGAGGTGTCACTGCTGTCTTGTGGACCAAGCATCTCCCGCCTTGATGAAGGTGTGGACCAGCTCCTGGCAGTCTGTCCTTATGGTGAACGGGATACCTTCCAGGAGGTACTTGAAGTGGCGGACGGCTTGGTAGACAGAAAGGAGCTTGCTGTTGAAGGTGTTTAGCGGGTTTTGGTGGGTTTCAGCTTCCTGCTGAAGAGGGGCCAGCGGTGTAGGGAGTCCGTTGGTTAGCTGTTCCAGGACGGCACCAGAGGTGATGTTGCTGGCATCGGTTGTGAGAGTCAAGGGTGCGTCAGGATCCTGGTGGGCAAAGGTTGTAGCTCTGCTGAGGGCTGCCTTGCTGCGATTGAAGGCGTGATGCTGGGCCTCCTCCCATACCGCGGTCAGAGACCTAAACTAAGGCCTTAGTTTAGGTCTCTGAATGCTCCTATCTGTGGTCGACTGGAACACCAATAGTAGACTCAAAACGGCACATCCCCTACAGGAGTGTTTTGGTATTTTGTTGTACGGTTTGGCCCGCCATTAACGACATCCTTCGACCATAGCAAAGAGAGATGGCGGACTTGGAGAACTCAAGTCGAAAATGGGAGCTTACCAATGCCCCCTGTGCAGTTCCTCAATGCCCTGACCTGCGCCCCGATTCATGCCCTTGCAAGCCAGCTCCGCGCCACCTGAGCCCCACTCCGTCAAACTGCCGCCCTTCTCCAGGCAGAACGTTGCAACCTGGCTCCAACATGTGGATATCCAGTTTTGGCTCCACAGGATCACCACAGAGGGCACCAAGTTGGACCTGGTCACCTCAGCTCTCCCGGAGGGCATATTCGACTGTCTCACCCCATGAATACCCACCCTATCCGCAGAGATCCTCTACAACGACCTCAAGATGCAACTGATCCAGATCCTCTCCCTCCTGGTTCCCAAGGGAGCCACCCAAATTTTCGACCTGGTGGTCAACCCCATGATCACTGAGGACCTGAGGTTAGCCTGGCACAAGCTACAGTCCCTGGTATTGCTACTGGAGAGAGATTCCCAGAGGTGCAGGAAGGAGGTAAGCATCCTGAGGCAGCTTTTCCTCCGACAACTTGCCCCTCAAGTATGTGGCTAGATTGAAGATGCCGATGACATGGAGATGGAGAGCCTGGTGGAACGAGCTAACAAGCTCTACAATGCCACCCGTGCCATGAAACTCACCTCCCCGCTGTCGCCCAACAGTCTGTAGCAGGAAGACCCTGAGGAGGTGGAGATTGATGCAGCCCTCCAGAGGAGGAGACCTCCACAGCCCCGTTAGAACGTTAGCTGGTGTATCTACCACCAGAGATATGGGAAAAAAGCAAGGAAGTGCGTGTGTGCCCCTGCTCCTTCATGCCTCAAAAAAATGAGGAAGGCTGTGCCCAAAACCACCCTCCTTGGTGGCGACAGTAGCCAGGTCCTACCCCAGAGGATTCTATGTCAAAGATGCAATCTTCGGCCACAGGATGCTGGTTGACACTGGGACTATGCAATCGGTATTTCTGCTGTCAGCAGAGGCCTGCAACTCTCATCCCTGATGCCCAGCCACCCTCGTAGCCACAAACAGAACCCCCATTTGCTCCTATGGCACCAAGACCCAGACCATCACATTCCTGGGTCGGACCTTTGTTATCCCGGAGGTCAGAAACCCCCTCCTTGGAGCAGACTTCCTGGCCCACCATGGGCTCCTAGTGGACATTTCCTGCCAATGCCTCCTGGACCTGGAAACCTGCCTCTCTTGCCCTCTCACCATGGGCCCCAGGGCTCCTGCCATCTGTTCTGTCTTCCCCCACAAGTAAAGTTCCCTCCTACAGGAGTTCCCAGACGTCTTCCGACCCAAGCTCTGCCCGACAGCAGGGGCCCTGCCCAAGCATGGTGTGTACCACCACATAGAAACCAAGGGCGCCCCCGGTTTACGCAAAGTTCCGTCGCCTCCTGCTGAAGCTCCTCCAGGAAGCCAAGAACGTGTTTGTGGAGAAGGAGCAGATGGGTATCTGCAAGAAGGCTGTGAACCCCTGGGCATCCCCCCACCACATAGTGGGAGAGGCAGAAGGCACATAGAGGCCCTGCGGGGACTACCGTCACCTCAAACTCATCACCACTGCTGACAGCTACCCCCTGCCAAACATGCAGGACTTCACCAGTCCCGTCCACGGGGTGAAGATATTTTCAAAGGTGGACCTCCTAAAGTTCTCAGGCATATATAATTTGATAGCTGTTATATGATATGATTGTGATGGTATGTTTACAAGTTCATAGGTGATACTATTATGAACATATATTGCTATGCCTAGTTTTCCACCATCAGATGGTGAATAACAAGCAATTTTGTACTGTCAAATGTTTGTGGGGTTAGATCCTATGTGTTGTAGGCATATACACATTGAGTTGTGGTCTCGTAGGATTCTTTGTAATTTACCCAGATGTAGTCGTGTTAAGAGGCCATTTATGTTCCATTGAATAATTTTATATTCCATTATTTGGAGGAATTGGTAATAATTGTGTAATTTGATTGCCGATTTTACTTTGCCTGGAAGTTTATATGCGTTTGAATTGATCTGTGGTTTTTAATTGTTGTATTTGTATGTTGGTCATTAGATTCAACAGTTTTTTGTTTTTCATAATTAAATATTAATGTCTATTTATATTTTATAATTTCCTTTTTTTATTTTAAGGACTCAGAACATAATTCATTCTCATGTTGGTGTGTTGAAGGGCATTTCCTTAATTTAATTAAATTGTCTATATAATTTCGTATTGTGTCCTCTGTCTTGGTGGATAGTTGGTTATAAGTGCCTATGAAACACTCATTACAACCACAAGACGAAGCATGTTTGGTGTTTAGTTATTGGTTCAGAAGTATTTGATCTAATTCTATTGGTCCTTTTCTGTAGTGATAAGGAATGCTGGTTTGAGGGGTTACTTGCTTTATTGTAATTAGTGGAATATTTGGGTTTTGTGGTTGGTTGGGATGTGATAGCAGTATTTTGGTTTGGTGTAATGGTATGATTTTCATTAGTATTATATAAGGGAATGCTATCTTTAGTACTGTCTTTGAGAACTGTGATGAGTGATTAATTGATTCTTTACTGTCCAAATGTTGGTTGTATGATTGGGACTGAGCATAATTGTGTATATCCACTTGTGATGAGGTTAATACGATGTCTTTTTTAAAAAGTTCTTCTGTTGTAGCTGGTGTTTCTTTAAATTGGTTGTGATTATCAATATTGGATTTCTTCCTTTAGGTGGGGTTCGTTCCAATATTCTTTTCTTGTCAGTTCGGTTATAAGTCCGCTAAAGGTCTCTGAAGGTGAGTGGTGGTAATTAGTCCCTTAATGACTGAGCCAAGACCGCTGATTCACTGTCCTAAATCTGGGAAAACTGGACTGAGATATGGAGGAGTGGTAATGGTAATTTAAATTTGACAACGTCTTCAAGGGTTGCGTGAGAGAGAGAGAGAGAGAGAGAGAGAGAGAGAGAGAGAGAGAGAGAGAGAGAGAGAGAGCAAAATTGGTGGAGGAATAAATGGAAGTGGTTTGATGGCGGGCATATGCGTATGAGTTCTGTTGTGGCGATCGCTGAGAATATCAGTGGTAGTAGTGTGTTACGGGAGTCATGAGAAGTGAGGAAGTCTGTGAAGTTAGAGTTCGAGTTGCACAAAACAGTTGGTTTGGCAGTGGGTTTTTCCATTGAGTATCAGTGATATTGTGTGATTAGATTGATTTTGATGTTGAAAGTTATTTTGCGTGTGTCTGTCTGGTTGTTTTGAGGAAGAAGAGGTTGGTTGTGCATTTTGGTGTCTGAGTTGGGGTTGGGGACTGTTGTTGTTAGCTTGTGTGCTGGGGAGTTGTTGTATGATTGTGTATTGTTTCGAGCTGTTGTTGTTCGTCTGTGCAGTGATTTGTCATGTTATTAAGTTGTTGTGAGGTTGTGGTTTTCGGTTGGTTGTTTTGTATTGTAGTTCTTGGCAGTGGTTGTGTCTCGGCTAGCCTAGCCTAGCCTACCTATATCCAGTAGACAGCATAGGTACAGCCCTGAAGTCAGTCATTGATGGTGAGTGCGAGAGTGTGAAGTTGTCAATAGTTTTCATTGAACCAATTGCCCTGTGGGTAAAAAGTAACGTAAAGGGGAAAGCGTGGCTGTGGGAATTTTGTCAGTCGGTACGATTAATGTAACTGTGGGGAGCTTGCTTGCTTGCTTTCTTTGCTTTGCTTGTGATCCCGCCACAGTCATTGTTGGCACCCGAACAGGGACTGCTGGTGTGGCAGCTGCAGGACGATTGGTCTAGTCTAGTGTGTATGAATGGTGAGAAAATTTAGGATGGAAGGACTGAGTGAGGTAGAGAGGCTGAAGGAGGAGTTGAGGTTGGGGAGAGAAATGAGAGGATGATTGGAAGTAGAGAATGAGATGTTGAGGGTAGTTTGAGGAGCTGAAGAGCGAGGTAGAGGAAATGAGAGGAATGATAAGGAGTGCGAATGTGGAAATGAAAGAAGAGGTGAAAGGAGCAGAAGAGAGAATGGTTGAGAAAATTTATGAAAAACTCGGAGTAATGATGAATGCAGTGCAGGAGAAGGTGAAGGGATTCATGGAAGAGGGAGCAGTAGGAGGTAGGCCTATTGGGTCTTGTGAAGGGCCAGGAGTGGTAAAGAAAGTGGAAGAGAGAATGGATGAGAGTATGAGTGACGAAGGTGATTTGGTTGTGATAAGCAAGACGTGGAAGACACAGGATAAGGATAAAAATGAGGACAAGAAAAAGAAGGGGGCTGAGGAACAGAAGAAGACTAAGGGAAAGAAAGCTAGTAAGGATGACAGACAGGATGAGACTAGGACTGAATACGTTGGGGAAAGGGCTGAGAGTGATTTAGATTGCGGTGAGTGAAAACAGGTAGGTAGAAAGAAGAAGGGTAAGAAGAGTGTAATCAAGAGCATGGATGTTAGTATGGAAGTTGATTTGTATTCGGAAGAGGTTAAGAGGGATCAGAATGGAATTAGCGAAAGTGAGAGAGTGAGCAGGAAGCAGGAAAGGCTGTATTTATGATAGAGGTACCACGGTGTGCACAATATGAGGAATATGGGTGGTAGAGATATAGGAATATGAGAAGTATTGTGTGGCTAAGTATGGGGATAAGAAGAGAGTTAGCTTTTGGATGGGATTTTTGTTGAGTATGTATGGGGTAATAATGAGTGTGGGGAGTATGCCTTATGAGAGTGTGAAAGGCAACATTGTAGGACAGGCAAAGAGGATAAAGAATAGTGTTAGATATAGGAGAAAACATGATTTTGAAGAGGCAAGAATGAATGTTGGTGAGTCATTGTCAATGTATGTACGCAGGTTGGAAACATTAGCTAGGAAAAAGTTTTGGGACGAAGGGATAAATAAATGTAAAGAATTAGTGAGGAAGTTGATGGCGACTGTGCCTGAGATTGTGTACAAGTTTATAAATCTGAAACATAAGGAGAAAATGCAATGGGGGATGACGAGTTAGATAGGTGTATGAAAGAGAGTAGAAGTGTCAGCATCAGGACCGAAGTAAATGAGGATATGCCCGAGTTTAAGAGCTATAGGAAGGCAATTTTAGAAGGGCCGAGGTAGATGGCAGAGCGAGTGGTTGATAGGAGCATTAGGGCAAGTAATGTAAGTATGGTGAAACCTGCAAGAGATAGGAGTGCTAGTGTCGGGAGGTTAGGGTCAGTTAGTTGTGAGCGAGAGCAGAAGTGTTATAGATGTGGGAAGCCAGGACACAAGGAGAGTGAGTGTCGGTGGGCGTTGGAAGCATGTTTCAGGTGTGGATAAATGGGCCATTTAGTGAGTGAGTGTAAGAAAGATAGGGATATTAAATGTTACAGGTGTGGACAGATAGGGCATATAGCTAGTGGATGTCAGGGTACCCATATGAACATGGTTTGTGGCAACTGTGGAAAAAATGGGCATTATGCTAAGATGTGTAAAGAACCGTGTGCGAAGTGTGCTGAATGTGGAATGGAAGGTCATGTGGCGAGTGTGTGTAGGCGAAAGAGGATGAGTCAGGCTGGGAATTCGGGAAACTAGGTGTTAAAGGGATTCAGTTGGGTGGGTCCTGTAGTGTGCGACAGTAAGTTCAGGAGAATGCGATGAATGAACGGTTGAGGGTGAATAAGTATGAGCCAAGTGTCAGTGAACAAATGGGTCTGGGCGATCGACAGTCAGTGTTGGTTGAGTATGAAAGAAAGCGGAAGAGTGTAGAGAAAGGTATTGGAAAGATGAAGCGTGAACAGCATGGTAAGGGTGTTAGTGTTGGGGTGGAAATGGATGACTTTGAGGGAATAAATGAATGTGGGTTGGAGTTAATGGGGATAAGTGAGAACTCAGTTACATCACCTGGCGAGTGGCTCTGCTCCGGTTACGCATGGTCTGGTAACCACCACCACCACCACCGTCTCGACCCCAGGGTATGCCGCCCCTCCTCACCTTGTTTATATGCAGCATATAACAATGGTATCCCCTTCAGCTGTGGTTCAGGCGCCGCTTCCTGGCATTTCGAGGAGGATCGTAACACCGCCGCCCGGGTTCGCCGCTCTCGCCTCAGCCCCAGACTTCCGTTGCCCCAAGAGCTCGCCCCTAGACCTGCCACCAGTACCCAGGATGTCACTGGCTGCTGCCCCGCCTCCTGCTGTACCTGCTGTTCCTGCCGTGCCTGCCGTACCTGATGTACCTGCCGTACCTGGACCAGCCCCTGCCGACATCGTTCCTGCCCGTGGTGTTGCTGCTCTAGTTGCAGGTCCTTCCAGACAGGTGCAGCCGGGCCGTGTTGCTTCGGCAATTGCCCCGGCTCCGTCCTGGATGGAGGACCTGACGACTGTCCTGAGGAAGTTGACAAAGAAGAAGAGGAAGAGGGTGAAGGTGTCTTCATCGTCTTCATCGTCTTCTTCGTTGTCGTCTGCTGCCACCTCTTCCCCTTCGACTTCCAAGGCTTCACGGCCGAGGAAGAAGAAGGCTGCCTCCTCCCTCCCTAAGAAGTCTCCTTCGGGAACTTCTAAGGGCCCGTCTCGCTCCAGTGGGACGGGGGGATCTTCCGCTGGTCCTCCCGCTCCTTCGGGAGCGGGGCCCGTCTCACCTTCCGCAAGGAAGAAGAAGACGGGGCCAGAGGGTTACCGGCTAACACCGGTACCTCCTCACCTGGTGCTAGGGGCTCTACCGCTACATCAGGTTCCATTTCGGCCTCTCGTTCACGGGAGGTACTGGGTGTGCGGTCGCCCGTGGGTGACCGTGCAGCCAAAGTCCAGGCTTCCGAGTTTGTTCGGCGCCAGGACCGAGGAGAGATGGTGGATGCTGCGGTGGAACGACCGCGCACTGACGACAGTTACCGTTTAGTACACCAGGCAATCTTGAAGGTGTCTGGGCAGCCTCGAGCTACTGCGCCAAGCCCAAGAGCTTGGTTAGCGCTTCCTCTGCGGCCAAGGCGATGATCGCATTGTCGAAGCCCAGAGGAAAGACTGCCTTCGACTTCTTCTAGGAGCGACCGTAACCAGCCCTCCTTCTCACGAGGGGGAGCTGGGAAGAAGAAGCCTAAGAGAGGTGGGAATCGCTAGGGACGGCGTTCCCCCTCACCTGCTGCCGGAAGTTGGGGGGTGCCTGGCGAACCATTGGGCAACATGGCAGCGCTATGGAGCGGAGACCTGGATAGTAGATGTCCTTCGGGGAGGGGTATCTACTACCCTTTGAGTCTCGGCCACCCCTCACCTCCAACCCGGTCCACCTTCAGACCTACGTACCCGGAACATCCAAAGACGTAGCACTTCGGCAGGAAGTCCAAGCCATGCTGAGCAAAGGAGCTGTGGAGATTGTCAGGGATTGGTCACCGGACTTCTACAGCCGTCTTTTCCTGGTGGAGAAGTCTTCAGGGGGCTGGCACCCGGTGATAGATCTCTCTCCCCTGAACTGATTCGTTCGCCAGTCTCGGTTCACGATGGAGACAGCATGTTCCGTGCTCGAATCCATCAGGGAGAACGACTTCATGCTTTCGGTGGACTTGAAGGACGCGTATTTCCAGATACCCATCCATCAATCCTCCAGGAAGTACCTTCGCTTCATCCTCGACGGGACGGTGTACCAATTCAGGGCACTTTGCTTCGGCCTCTCAACCGCCCCACAGGTGTTCACGCGAGTGTTCACTCTGGTGTCTGCTTGGGCCCACTCGTCAGGGATACGTCTTTTGAGATATCTCGACGACTGGTTAGTCCTGGCGAGCTCCCGCTTGCAGTTTCTACGGGACAGGGATCAGCTCCTCGAGTTCTGCCGCAATCTGGGGATCGTGGTAAACTTCAAAAAGTCAGATCTCGAGCCCAAGCAGAGGATGAAGTACCTGGGTATGCTGATTGATATGGTAGCAGGGCGATTCTTCCCCGCAGACTCGCGGATCAGCAGATTCAGGGAGGCAGCCTACCAGTTCCTGTCTCGGCAGGAACAGCCAGCTCAGCAGTGGCAAGTCGTGATCGCCCACCTGTCGTCACTCGAGAAGTTAGTCCCTCACAGGCATCTTCACCTGCGGTCTCTCCAGTGGAGACTAAAGGAGAGTTGGTCACAGGCAAGAGACCCACCGTACTTCCCCGTGTCCCTCACGGAGAAGGTGAGGCAGGACCTAGCCTGGTGGCTGGACGGCAGGAACCTCTTGAGAGGAGTGCCTCTCCGCACTCCCCCCCCAACCCTGGAGATGTTGCTGTTTTTAGATACGTCAACCAAAGGATGGGGCGCACACCTGGAGGAGTTGCTGGCTGCAGGCTTGTGGGATCGTCATGACAAGCACCTTCACATCAATGTCCTGGAGCTCAAGGTAGCGTTTCTCACTCTCCAAGAGTTCCAGGGCCGTCTGATGGGACACTCGGTGGTGTTGATGTGTGACAACACCACAGTAGTGGCATATGTCAACAAAAAGGGGGGCCTAGTGTCCCTCCTGTTGCACCAATTGACGTTGCAGGTGCACGAGTGGGCCGTGGCTCGCTCAGTAGAGCTGTCAGCCCGCTACATTCCAGGCAAGAGGAATGTAGTAGCAGACAAGCTCAGCCGTCGGGATCAGGTGATAAGGACCGAATGGTCCCTACACCCAGACGTGGCGGAAAGGCTCTTCAACCTGTGGGGGCGTCCAGTCGTGGATCTGTTCGCCACCCGGCACAACAGGAAACTTCAGGTTTTCTACTCGGCTGTGCTGGACCCATGAGCAGCTGCAGAGGATACTCTTCAACACCCGTGGGACAACCTCTTCGTCTACGCCTTTCCCCCATTCTGTCTGATTCGCAAGGTGATCAGCCGAGTGCTGGTCACCCCGAATCTCTGAATGATCCTGGTGGCTCCCAAATGGCCTCAGGCCATTTGGTATCTGGACCTGCAGGCTCTGCTTGCGGAAGCACCGAGCGAGATTCCCCCTTGGCATAACCTTCTCGTCCAGCCACATGTGGAATGGTACCACCAGTCAGTCCAGTCCCTTCATCTTCACGGCTGGCTGTGCACCAGGGAAAGTGGGCTGTCTTCTGTGATTGGTGTCGTAGACGGGGGTTTATCTCCTCTCAGAGCCACTCTTCAGCAGGTAGCAGATTTCCTCATTTTTCTTCGCCGAGAGAAGCTCCTCTGTCCCCACAGTCAAAGGATACAGGGCCGCCCTGGCCCTAGTCCTGAAACTGAGGGGAGTGGATATCTCGAACTCGTTTGAGATCTCCCTGCTAATGAGGAGCTTTGAGAGGTCTTGCCTACCCAGGGAACTCAGGACCCTGGGGTGGGATCAGGGATCTGACCCTCAAGACCCTCTTCTTGCTGGCCCTGGCATCGGTGAAGAGAGTAGGGGAACTTCATGGCTTATCCTTTGACGTCAAGCATACCAAGGGATGGGGATCTGTGACGCTCGATTTCGTCCCGAATTTCGTAGCGAAGACTCGGAATCCTTTGGTCCCTGACGACCGGTTTGAGTCATTCATGATCCCCTCCCTACTGGACTTCACCGACAACGATGCAGATGAGATGCTGCTTTGTCCTGTGAGGGCGCTACGGCGCTATTTGAAGAGAACTCGCACCTCAGGCCTGAGTGTCAACGCCTCTTCGTTAGCACCGGGGTGACCAAGAAAGAAGTATCCAAGAACATGCTTTCTTTCTGGCTGTGTGAGGTGATCAGGAGAGTGTATGAAGCTGATGGTAGCGACGACATCCGTACCCTTCGTCCGAGAGCCCACGAAGTCAGAGGTATTGGTCCTTCCCTTGCGTTCTGCAAGAACTTCTCTGTGGCGCAGGTCCTGAAGGCAGGGGTCTGGACCAACCAGACCACCTTCACATCCTTCTACCTTTGGGATATAGCCCACAGGTCCTTGGACACTTTTTCCTTGGGACCCAAGGTGGCTGCTCAACAAGTTGTTTAGCTTACCCAGCACCCGAGCGGACAGAAGAGCATCGCATCCCCATCTTTTTCTCCCCCTCTACCTGTGGGCAGAGGGACGCAATTGTCACTATGCTGGGACAGGAGACTGATGCAGGTAAGCTACTCGACCGAGCTCCATCCTACCCCTTTCATTAGAGATAGGAGCGATTATCCACCACTTTCCCCAACAAAGGGGGGGGGGAGAGAAGTGGAAGCCAACAACAGACAAACCCATGACTTCATATTGCCTCTTGCAATAGGAACAAGTTCTTGCTTGCTAGAACTTGGCCTCCCTCTTATTACTTGGGTCCAGAGGTCTGACCTTTGATCCTGCGGTACATACCCCGATCATTGGGCAGAGGCTAGGATCCCTCCCTCTGCTCTTACGACCAGGGAGGGAACCAAGGTTGGACGAACACCAGTTTGTTCATTGACTCAGATTCCACCCACCAAGAAGTGAGTCTTCCTATTGTTAAAGGACCGATGGTTTTTATTGCGTATCGGAACAAATAACAATTTGTCGAAAATTGTATTTTTCCTAACTATACAAACCTGAGGTCCTTTACACATAGTCCCACCTCATGCCACCCCTCACTCTGTTTTTCCTGGGCTTAAAGCAAAGTGATTCTTCACCTCCCAGTCGAGCTGACTGTCGGACAAGCAGTTAACTACCGAACTCCCTTGTTTGAAGCTTACGACCGGTTCCAGCTGCTGCAAGTTACATTCCTATTATTAAAGGACCTCAGGTTTGTATAGTTAGGAAAAATACAATTTTTGACAAATTGTTATTTTATGATACATATGTTGGCGGAAAGGCTGCAAACTGCTCTACAATTTGGTAATGGTAAAAAATAGTTATAGCTATACATTGGGAGGACGAACATTTTGGTGGAAATATTGTCCTTACACATCAAAGACACTGCCTTTTTAAGTATAACGGAAATAATTTATTTAAAATTAACAATTAGAAGCCACGAAACATTGAATTATGTACAGGGTACAGTCATCCTACCCAACAATGAACAAGAACTTCCTTCAAAACGACTACTACTAGACTCCTTAAAATTGAGATATAACAATAATGATCTGGAAATATACTCAATTCCAAGTAGGAAAGACAAGAGTAAAAATAACAGTGCCAGAATAGAATTTACAGGCCAAGACCTCCCATTTAAAATAAAAATTTCACCCGGTCATTTGATGTCAAATCCACATCCAGACCTAATGAAATGTAGTATAGGTAGGCCAAATACCAATGCCTGTCCAACACTTATTAGATTGTCCAATTTGGAACCATCAAAGAAACTTATATTTTTTGAAACTCGACATTAAAAGGCATTCTTGCCAAAAGCAAAGATTTCTTATTTAATAGGATCTTCATGTTCCTAAGTAAAACTGGTTTCTTACATAAAGTAATTTTTTTTCAGGATTAATTCCTGAAAACCTGCCCAAGAAGAACCGTTATTAGGCAAAGTTCTGGATAAACTAATCCTTTATATAATAATAATGAATACAGATACAGTTGAAAATTATTTATTTATTTATTATTATTATTATAGTTATTATTAGTATTGCAGTGATGATGATGATATAATAGGCAATTGTATGTGCTTTGATAATTACAGGGAGCTGACTGGGCACATGACTTGAAACAAGAGAGGATCTTATCTGAAATCTCATGGGACAAATTGGTGTATAACTATCACAAAAATCAGCAGGAAAACGCCCTGGCTAAGAACACTGCGATGCAAGTTTTACAGGTATGTAATGAGGATAATTGATAAATGAACAGTTGAGTAAGCATACATATTTTGCCAGTCATGGAACATTTACTGATACTAAAAATATGTGCATGATTTATATCATTAAAAAAAAGAAAAAAAAAGACCTTCGGTTATGTTCCTTAGATCGTTTGCACCCAGAGTTTCCTTCGTACTCGTTTTACTGATTTCTGGCATCCTTAGTGTAACTAAGAGTGACGTTGTCACAGGCATGGTATTGGGTAGGAAGCATAGGAGAGACATGATCTCTCTTCTATCCCCTTTCCTTGTGTCAAGGTCAGTTTTGGGGAGCCGGGGGCTACCTAGTACCTGGAGGACCCACCAGTTGGTTACTGCGTTTCTTATATATCATAAATTTGTGTAACAGTGTAAAGGTGACACGATTATTATCTGGTCTTGTTGTTATGGTACTGATCTCAGGGCAAGGGCATGGATATTTTATCTTGAGTCTTGTTAACGGTCAGGCATATCCCCGGTTCCAAGACTCCCAACAATGTAGAGGTGACTCTACATTGATGAGCACCACCAGAGGCAGCATCTGCTGTAGCTCTCTTACCAGGTAAGCAAGCTACGAACAGTGAGCCAGTTTTAGCCATTCCTCTAGTTCAATAATAATAATAATAATATCCTTTATTTCAGCTCGGGCCATATAGATGGAATATGCAAAATACAGACAGTAACGTACACAATCTAGGTACATGAGACAACTAAAATATCAGCAATAGATATAAAAATAATGACAGAATCTGCAGATGACATCTTGCCAATACAGAGATTAAGTCGTTTAGGGGACAAAGGCCTCATTTTCCCATCTTTCCCACAATTTAGATCTTCTTCTTGCTTCACTCCTTAGGATGCTTTGTATGAGGGAGTTGCTGCTGTTTCTCGCTCGGGTTACCAGACTGGACATTGTTCACCTTACAATGATTTTGAAATTGTCCGGGTGGTTTTCTATGAAAATCTGTGTGGCAGAGTGGTAGTGGGGAGTGTTTGTGAGGCTTCTCAAAATGTCATTGTGCACAACAGTTATACGTCTCATGGTCTCTCGGGTATAGTTCGTCCAGAGGGAACACCCATAGATACTGTAGCAGTACGAGCGGAAGAGTAGCAGCTTCACGTCTCGGTGACAGAAGGCAAACCTCCTTGCAATCATGTTGCCAGTTGCACATAGTTTATGACGCCTCTGTTCAATGTCTGCCATATCTTTTAGGTCGTCGTGATAATGTGACCCAAACACGGAAATTAAGCGCCTCAGCGGCATGGTTGGTATGGTATTAGCGTCCCACCTCGGTGGTCGCGGGTTCGATTCTCGGCCATTCCATTGAAGAGTGAGAGATGTGTATTTCTGGTGACAGAAGTTCACTCTCGACGTGGTTCGGAAGTCACGTAAAGCTGTTGGTCCCGTTGCTGAATAACCACTGGTTCCATGCAACGTAAAAGCACCATACGAACGAACAAATATGGAAATTCATGCATAAATTCCAGCCGATGGTTTTCGAGGAAAATTTGTGGTTCTGCATTATGCTTAAGCAATCTCTCGGGAGCAGTGACATGCACTGGGTCTTGGTTTCATTGTAAATTATATCAAATTCCTCTGCATATTGGCAGCAAGTGTTGATGAGTCATTTGAGACCTTGCACTGATGGGGAAATCAGAACCGTATCGTCGGCGTAACAGAGGTTGTTTATAGTTGCTTCATTGACAGTGCACCCGATTCGGAGTGAGTTCAGTTTGACATTCAAGGCATCTGTATACTTATTAAACTAGTACGGATAGAGAATGCCCCCTTGCCGAAGCCCGTTTAGCAAGCTGAAGGTGTACGATAATACGTTACCCCATTTGACACAGAATTGCTCTGTGGAGAACCAGCAATGTAAAATGCCAATTAGATATAGGGGTGTGCCTCTTTTATGCAGCTTCAGGTAAATTACTCTGTCAAATGCTTTTCTCACATCCACAAAACAAAGGAAAACAGGAGAGGCTGATTCCTTTCCTTTAATACATTGAGTTAGTTCAGTCCATTCATCCCACCCCCCAAGCAATATGGGATTTAGCAAAGTAATTATGTACTGTCGGCCAACGAAGAATTGGCGTAGTTTCTTAATTCATTGTTCGTTATGGAAATATTGCCATATGCAGGTGCCAGTTTATTTACTTAACAATAAATAATATTTCCTTTCAAAGGTGCTATACTTATTCATTAGACAACTATCAAAGATTTCAAGTGTAGATTTAAAAATCTCTTCCTCTCCACCTAAAGTATTCATCAGACACCAGTCATAAGCGTAGAGCTAGTCATGATTCCTGGTTCAGCAATGTCGTGACGAGGCACTAGAATTCAAAATTCACAAATGAATGTTGCTCAGCAACATTTGCACTACTGTATTGTCTTGCTTTCTTGTGGTGCTTCGAGGTGTTCCAACTCTAGGCCCATGTTCTAAATTTTGCCGTTCTTTAAACAATTTGATTTTTCTATGTATGATTCTCTCCGGTTTATTAAGCTTTCTTGATATCTCTCAAAAGGAACTTGCACCGAATGCAGTGCAATAATTGTCTCTCGCTCATCGAGGGATGTTTCTTAGACTGATAAATGACACATTGACATTAGATTCCCGTGCACATAACATCAAAAGCAATAGAGTGAGGTCGCCTGGTTCACACTGTTAGGATATCGTTTTTTTTTCTTTTTGCCTTTAAATTTGATAGCATTTTGTGAGATTCCAATGTTTTCTGTAAAATTTAACAAATGGAATAGTTCAACTACCTCCAACTTAATACTGAAATGATAATTTAAGGAATATGTTTATGCGATACTACTAGTGATAGGTGTCTCCTATCTATTTGGTAATTATATCTATGGTTGTGATATGACGTTTTTTATCACTTCGTTTCGTTCACGTCAATTTTGCTATATGGAAAATAGTTTTACACAATAACATAACATAATATTCTAAAGATATCACTGACTGTTTTTAACGGCATTACATATGATTTCTTCCATCTTTGAAAAGAAAAATAGATACATAAGTCATGTATCGTGCGTCAGGCAGGTGAACGAAAAATTATGAAACTCTGCCAAGAGTTTTTTGGCTGACAGTACTTTGTAAGTTACTTTTATAAGAATGATATTTCATAAAATGAAGTTTTATAAATATACATTGATATTTTCAAAAAATGAAGTTTTTTAAATATACATACCAAGTAATTACTAACCCAGAGCCCGCACTCCTCTCCTCTGATTTTCATGAACTTTGCAGCAATAATAAGAATGATGTTATTGGCTTCTGTTGCTTGCAAGTTCCCATTGTGGAGGGGTGGCACCTATCACCCCTGCATTGCAACAGCCCCTTGCATGGGAATTTTTAAATTTAGGATGCTGTGTGAGGCTAATCATCAGCTAAGTAATTTCTTGGTATATTTATAAAACTTCATTTTATTGTAAAAATGTCATCTTCAAATGTCATGGTCAAATGTTTTATTAGAAACCTCCATATTTTTGGTGTCTTTTTCTTACTTAAAAACTATAGTTCTCTGATAAATATGATAAACAACTTTGAAAAGGTTTAAACCAGGGTTCTTAATAGGGGGTATGAGAACCACATGTGACTTGAGCTCTGGATGTGTATGTGTCAATGTATACATGGATACATTTTGTAAATAACTAACTATAAATGCTTTTGATTTACTTATGTTTATGTTCTATTTTTAGCTATTCATACTTAAAGTATGTATTAACACTAAATATATATAAAGTTACATATTGTCAACAAATAGGACTTAAGTGGAGTTGAGCAAAGGGGATAAGGAACATATTGGGAGCAAAGGGTTATGGAACCATACTGGCAATTCATTGGGGTCTGGAGTCATCCAAAGACTAAGAATCCTGGTTTAAACGCTTTATAGCTGTCTACACATTTTGAAAGAAAAAAAATCATATTAATCAAGGTTACAAAATCTGACCATTTTAAACATTTTGGTTGCATCTTTTAATATTGATGGATTCACATGGCAATTTATTATTGATTAAATGTTTTTATGTATGACCCTTAAAGGCAGAATATTTAGTAATTTTCTACAGATTTGCTTACTTAGTATGACTTAAGGGTTCTAGGTTTTCAATAGATTAAAATACCTTACGTCTGACAATATAATTTTTGTCAAAAGTGACCGCTCAGGCCATAGGCCTACCCTCTACTAATTGCTCCCATTATGAATACAATCTTTTACAGTTCATGGTTTTCTTGTCAACAGGAGAGGCTAGTCACTGAGGCAGCAGGGACAGAGCTAGTTAATGAACTTCTGGGTCAATTGGAGGAAGATTACGCCAAATTTGACGAAATGGAGAAAATAACAACGCCTCCAAGACAAGGGTAACCCTCGTCTCACACACCTCAAATTAGATTGCCTGATAATGAAGGATAATTGATAAATAAGGAATAATGATGAATTTAATATATTTATGGAGGAAACACATTTTTGTGTTTTCCTTACAAGTACTATTATTTTAATTTCATAGCAGTGTATATCTAGGAGGGTATATTTGACATTTTGCTTCTATAGCGGTGTCTTTTTGGTTTGAAATATACTCAAAAGTTTTGTGGATGTCCAAACTAATCAAAGTTAACCTTTTCCAAGTTTGATGAGTGCTGTTTTGTCGAGTGTCTGGTAGCCAGATTTTATTGTTTGATCATAGCTGGTTGATGTTTTGGGTCTCTACATCTGTATTTGAAAAAATCTAAGTGATTTTTTTTGTCTTTGGTTTTACTCATCTACTTTATTTCAGTGACAATATATCCTCACACTGAAAATGGTTGTATTTGATAACCTGGAAAGGAAGAGGGTATAACACCTAACTACCAAGGTTCATGATAAGAAGGCCACAAGGAGGAAAACAAGAAGACAAGTACCAGAACAGAATGATGTTAGACTTCACTGTCTCCCCAGTCATGAAGGAGAGGTGCATTTAGCAATTGCGTGATTAAAATTATGCTACAAATCAGATGAGAGGTATTTAAAGAATTGGTGATAAAATACTTCACTTCATTAAGTCCAGATTTATATCTTTGATGAAAAGTGTTTAAGGGGTATGAATACTAAAGCCATATTAATGACATTACAGTGAAAAAAAAATGGAATTTACCCTCATAAGGAAGGATCCAAATTAGTCTAAACTTCAAATGTAGAAAAATATAAGATTTTACCTTGCAGATCTAAAATGCCATGACTTCATAGCAAATTGCAAGACATGACACTGCAATATCAAAGATGTCATACACAAACATTAAAGCATTGACCACTCAAAACCTCAAATGCAGGAAAAGGGCTTGGAATAAAAAATTCCATGGTCTGCATTAAAGACAAAAACTCGCTCTTGTAAAATCACAATGTAAATATCTTATATGCAGGAAAGGATCCGACAATCTTTTGAAATGACGAATGCAAGTCTGTGGGAATAGGCTATTGAAATTAAGATTCAGAATGACGTACGAAGTTTGAATAAAGGAACACCCCCCAAAATGAAAATGGGAGAACATCAGAGACATGAGGAATATCACCTAAAATGCAATGGGAGAACATCAGAGATATGAGGAATAAAGCCTAAAAGTTTCTAACTTCAGAAATTACATGCATTATAGAAGAAATGAATGCTAATAAAAAAGCAGTTTACTAGAGGCATTACTAAGGGTATTTGCTCTGTCTCCGCAACTTCTTTGACTCCTTTTACTGTACCTCTGTTCATATTCTTTCTTTAATCTGACTTTCCACCCTCTCTTAACAGTTGTTTCCTAGTGCAGCTGCAAGGATTTTCTCCTCCTACACTTTTCAAATGTTCTTACTGTCAATTTCCCTTTCAATTCTGAATGACCTTATAGGTCCCAGCACTTACAGGCCTAAATTCTATATTCCTGACCTGCATTTTATGGCATAAATATGTAATAAATGGTTTGAAAAGGCTCGGACACTTAAAGAAGCAACAGACATCTATGCAAACATGATATTGTCATGATACAATAAAGTTTTATACATACTTACCTGACAGATATATACGATTAATGGCCCACCCAGCCTCCCTGCAGGAGACAGGTGGAAGAGAAGAAATCTGATTAGAAAACGGGAATGGTTCCTAGTCCTGCCACCCAGGGCAGGGCGGTAGATCACCTGACCTACCGGTAGCGTGTGCCGCGAAATTTGAATTTCTGTCGGGGACGACGGAGTCTTTAGCTAAGTATATATCTGTCAGGTAAGTATGTATAAAACTTTATTGTATCATGACAATATCATTTTTATACATTCAACTTCCCTGCCAGATATATACTTAGCTGATTAGCACCCATTGGTGGTGGGTAAGAGACAGCTAACTACTGAAATAGACAGGTAAACAACATATGTTGTAGGTATTAATAAACCTTGGTTCCTACCTGATTAGGCGGAAGACTTCGTGGCTACTGCCCAGGAGTCTGCTTCGCCTCAAGAGCCTCAGCGAGATATTGATCTATGGCTAAGAGTTCTTGTGGGTCTGCCAATGGGGTCTTATCCACTTACTCGGCAGAGCCTAAAGGCCTTTGTCATTGGGTGCTATTCCACTAACATGACAATACACCTTGTTCAAGGAGCACAACACCGATCCCGATCACCTGATCCTAACATCCATGTTAGTTCTAAGATTGCAAGGAGTTATCCCCAAACTCCCTACAAACAACCAATAACTCGAAACATAAAAGACACGTACACTTATAACAAAAAAAAAAAAAAAAAAAAATTTGTACCCCCCTACTAGCCATACATACCCCTGGTCCCCTACCAGCAATGACACCAGCCGCCCGTGCGACATCAGCACGCTTGCTAATAGGAAACCAAGCACATATCTGACAAGAGGGTTTATGTACATTTAAGATAAAATATTTAAGGATCAGTCTTTGCTCCAAGTCCCAGTACTGTATCTGCTGATACAAATGGACCGAGAGAGAAGCATTTCTCATAGGTCACTCTCACATCCTTCAGGTAATGAGATGCAAAAACTGAATTGCATCTCCAATATGTAGTCTCAATGATATTCCTTAGAGACATATTCTTTTGAAACGCTAGCGACGTTGCTACTGCCCTTACTTCATGAGTTTTAACCCTTAGAAGTCTGAAGGATTCATCCGGGCAGTTTTTGTGCGCATCAGTAATTACGCTTCTCACAAAGAAGGCTAAGGTGTTCTTAGACATGAGTCTTTTGGGGTTCTTCACAGCACACCAAAGACCTTGTTGACAGCCTCCCATCTGCTTCTTTTTCTCCAAATAAAATTTAAGAGCTCTAACCGGGCAGAGAGATCTCTCTATCTCTCTGCCTACCAGGCCTTTTACCTCAAAGCTCCTGGGCCAAGGTTTTGATGGGTTTTCATTTTTCGCCAGAAATAATGTCTGGAACGAACAGATAGCCGCATCTCCTTTAAACCCCACTTTAGAGTCCAGAGCGTGCAATTCGCTCGTCCTCTTGGCCGTCGCGAGAGACAACAGGAATAAACATTTCCTAGTAATGTCCCGGAAGGAAGCAAGATGTAGAGGTCCGAATTTGTCCGAGGCAAGGAATTTCAGGACCACGTCCAGATTCCAGCTAGGTGTTCTCGAAGTCCTTGATTTCGAAGTCTCGAAAGACTGAATCAAATCGTGGAGATCCTTGTTCTCTGCAATCTCCAGCCCTCGATTCCTGAATACTGAAGACAGCATACTCCTGTATCCCTTGATGGTAGACACAAAAAGGTGCGATTCCTCTCTAAGAAAAAGGAGGAAATCGGCAATGTTAATTATAGAGGTACTGGAGGAGGACAGCTTCTTTGTCTTACACCATCTCCTAAAGACTTCCCACTTCGATTGGTATACTCTTCTCGTTGAAGATCTGCGGGCTCTAGTGATAGCGCTTGCAGCTTTGCGAGAAAATCCCCTCGCTCTGACGAGTCTTTCGATAGTCGAAAGGCAGTCAGAGCAAGACCGGGGAGGTTGTGATGAAACCTCTCGAAGTGGGGTTGTCTGAGTAGATCTGTTCTGCTTGGCAGAGACCTGGGGAAGTCCACTATCCACTTCAGTACCTCCGTGAACCATTCTTGGGCTGGCCAAAATGGGGGTATGAGGGTCAACTTCGTGCCCTTTGAAGCCACGAATTTCCTCAGTACTTCCCCCAGGATCTTGAATGGGGGAAAGGCGTAAGCGTCTAGGCCCGACCAATCTAGGAGAAACGCGTCGATTGCAAAGGCTCTTGGATCTTCCACTAGTGAACAAAAGATCTCTACTCTTTTGGAGAGGAATGTAGCAAATAGGTCTATGTGAGGCCTCCCCCACAGGGACCACAGACTTCGGCACACTTCTGCGTGCAGAGTCCACTCTGTGGGAAGGACCTGATTCCTCCTGCTTAGCCTGTCTGCTCTCACATTTCGTATCCCTTGTATAAATCTTGTGAGGAGAGTTATACCTCTTTCCTCTGTCCAGGTTAACAGATCTCTTGTTAGCTGATAGAGGGAGAATAAATGAGTCCCTCCTTGTTTGCGGATGTAAGCCAGAGCCGTGGTGTTGTCCGAGTTTATCCAAACCACCCCGCCTCTGACTACCTCCTCGAAGAATCTTAAGGCCAGGTGTATGGCTACTAGTTCCTTGCAATTGATATGCCAGGACACCTGTTCCTTTGTCCAGGCGCCCGACACCTCCCTTGCTCCTAGCGTCGCTCCCCATCCCGACTCCGAAGCGTCGGAAAATAACACTTGGTTGGGGTTCTGCAGGGCAAGTGACACGCCTTCGTTCTTCTTTAGAGGAAGGATCCACCACTTTAAGTGATTCTTCACCTCCTGTGGAATCGGAAAAGAGTCTGAGAGTTGCCCCGTCTTCCAACTCCAAACCTTTTTCAGGAAAAACTGAAGAGGGCGAAGGTGAAGCCTCCCCAGAGAGAAGAACTTTTCTAGCGAGGACAGAGTCCCTAACAGGCTCAAATACTTCCTCGCTGAACTGTGTTCTCTCTCTAAGAAGCTCGAGATTCTTGACAAGCCTCGAGTGATCCTCTCTTGCGAAGGAAATACCCGAAAACCCCAAGAATCCATCTGAATCCCCAGATAGACCAAGTTCTGGCTGGGGATCAGTTGCGACTTCTCGAGGTTTACGAGTAATCCCAGAGACTGTATCATATTTCGTGTTATCATCAGGTCCTCCAAGCACTGGTTCTCCGACTTGGCCCTGATCAGCCAGTCGTCTAAGTAGAGGGAGATGTTTATTCCCTCTAGATGAAGCCATTTTGCTACATTCGCCATCAGGTTGGTGAAGACCTGTGGAGATGTAGACAGGCCGAAACACAGAGCCCTGAATTGAAAAATCTTGCCCCCTATCATAAACCGAAGATATTTCTTTGACGAGTGGTGAATGGGAATGTGGAAATATGCGTCTTGTAAGTCCAGAGAGACCATCCAATCTCCTGGACGTAGGGCTGACATCACCGAGGAGGACGTTTCCATTCGGAACTTCTTCTTCTGTACAAATCGGTTCAGCGCGCTTACGTCCAGTACCGGTCTCCACCCCCCCGATGCCTTTGGTACTAGGAAAAGGCGATTGTAAAATCCCGGGGAGAGTGGATCCTGTACAAGTTCGATGGCCTCCTTTTCCCACATTTGATCCACCATTTGAAGGAGCGTATTTTTCATTACAGGGTCTCTGTATCTCGCTGACAGTTCCCGAGGAGTAGAGGTTAGGGGAGGACTGTCTTCGAAGGGGATGATGTATCCCTTCTTTAGAACTGAAACCGACCAAGAGTCGGCTCCTCTCTGCGCCCAGGCTCCTGCAAAGTTCAGGAGTCTGGCGCCTACTGGTGCTTGGAGGATAATCAAGTCATTTTCCTTTCTTGAAGGGCCTGAAGGAAGACCTTCCTCTCTTATCAGAGCTATTCTTTCTGGAAGGGGGACGAGCCGTTGCATCTCCACGAAAGGGCTGCTGAGGAGGACGAGAGTCCTTCTTACTCGTAGAAACTACAGGGCGACTCTTCTTCGTAGTCTGTACAAGGAGGTCTTGTGTCGCCTTCTCAGTTAGTGAGCGAGATATATCTTTCACCAACTGAGAAGGAAACAGATGATCTGACAGAGGGGCGAACAATAACGCGGTTCTCTGACTAGGAGAAACAGCTTTTGACAAAAGGGATCCATACACCAATCTCTTTTCCAGCAAACCAGCTCCAAACAGGGAAGAAACCTCTCCCAAACCGTCTTGTACCGCCTTGTCCATGCATGCCAGGACGCTATGGAGAACTTCAGGGTTATTAAGAAACTCCGAGTCCTGAGACTTCTTAGCAAGAACTCCGAGAGACCAGTCCAGGAAATTGAACACTTCTAATATGATGAATAATCCTTTAAGAAAGTGGTTCAATTCTGAAATGCTCCATGTTGATCTGGCCGACCCTAAAGAGTGTCGTCTGGAGGCATCAACCAGATTAGAGAAGTCCGTGTCTGCCTACGCAGGGAGAGAAAGACCCATAGTCTCTCCTGTCCCGTACCAAATACCTCTCTTTCCAAGGAGTATGGAAGGAGGCATGCAGAACACTGTTTTGCCCAACTCTTTCTTAGTGCCCATCCAAGAATCCAGAGACTGGAGGGCCTTCTTCATAGAAATTGCTGGTTTCATCTTCAGGAAAGCAGAGGACTTTACTGTAGTAATACTAGAAAAGAGCGAACGAGGAGAAGGAGGAGCGGCTGGGCTAAGAGAGTCTCCATACTCTTGAAGTAATAAGGAGGCTAATGTCTTATAGTTAGAGAGCCCCTCATTTGTAGGGAGCTCGTCTTCTGACACTTCTTCTAAAACTCGATCAGAAGAGGGAGAACGTTCTCGTTTGGAGGAAGAGTCTTTCCAAGACCTCCTACGATCTGAAGGAGAGGTGCTTCTGTCTGGGGAAGAATCTAGTCGAATCTTGCCTCATGGAAGAATTCCGACTCCTGATTCCTGGCTCCTGACTCCTGACTCCTGCCTCCTGCCTCCCTGCCTCCTGACTCCTGACTCCTGACTCCTGCCTTCTGACTCCTGACTCCTGACTCCTGCCTCCTGACTCCTGACTCCTGCCTCCTGACTCCTGGCTCCTGGCTCCTGACTCCTGCCTCCTGGGTGACTCCTCACTCCTGGCTCTTGGCTCCTGCCTCCTGGGTGACTCCTCACTCCTGGCTGGCGCCACACGCCTGATCGGCTCCTCGCACCTGGTAGGAGTCTTGCGCTTGGTTGACTCCTCACTCCTGTTAGGAGTCACGCGTTTAGCTGACTCTTGTCTGATTGACTCCTCACTCCTGGAAGGTGCCGCACGTCTGAACGACTCTTCACTCCTAGCAGGAGCCTTATGTTTGGTTGGCTCCTCGCTCTTGTTAGGAGCCTCACTCCTGATAGGAGCCTCGCTCCTGGCGGCAGGGACCTCCATACGTCTGGAGGACCTCTTGATGGGAAGGGAAGTATCTTTCCTTCGAGGAGGTTCCTTTGAAAGCACTCCCACCAACGATGATATCTGCTCTTGCATAGATAGGAGGAATCTCTTAGTAGCCTCCTCTTTCTCCTCTTCGGGAGGAGGAGAAGGAGGAGGGGAGGAGTCCATGGGCTCCACTCCAACTACGGGTGACAATAGGGCTCTCTTTGCCCTCTTAACATCCGAAGGAGACTCCTCAGGGAAGCGTTCCGGGCTCGAGTCAAGAGTCGGCGCCTTCCAACTCCTCTTCAATGGTCGCGAGCGATCAGAATCCCTCCAATCGCGTCTAGGAGACGAAGATCCCGACGATGAGAAACACTCACGTAGGACGCTTTTGCAATAGCGATCCCTGGCAGTCTGGGGTGTCACAGAGCCTGCCGAAGGGACACCTGATCGGTGGGGAATCTCCACAACCTCCTTACGGTTTTTGACATTCCTTCTCCTCTGGGCATGGGAGCTTGGAAGAGGTCTAGACCTGGGAGCGTTGTGGAGCCGACCAGATGCCCCCTCCACTACACTGGGGACACTCACATCACTGTCCACTGTAAAATCACTAGCCTTACCTTGCAGAGCAGCCATTTTGTTTTCCATGATCTTGAAGGCTGCTTTTAGATCCGCAAGTTCTTTTGCCGAATCTACAGGATCTGCAATAGGTGAAGAGGCTGAAAAGGAAGGAGAAGTAGCAATTCTTACAAGAGGGGAAGATCCCAAACTAGGAACTAGCTCATTAGATCTAGAACCACTCAAACTTCTAGAGGAAGCTTTCCTCACTCTTTCTCTCTCTAACTTCTTCAAATAAGTAGTTAGATTCTTCCACTCTCTCTCACTCAAATTCTCACATTCCTTACAAGTATTAGTAAAAGAACATTCATACTCTCTGCAACCCTTACATACGGTGTGAGGATCTACCGAAGCTTTCGGCAACCTCACCTTACAGCCTACATTCACACAATATCTCATCACCATTCCAGTGTCAGACATTCTAAGAAAAATCCAAAGCAAGTCCACAAAAACAGTCCACAAAAGCGTATGCCAATCCAACAATCCAGATACGTCACCAAAAGTCGGTCGAGAAGATCAATTGTCGATGAAAAAAGAAAATCCAGTCAAGAGGAACCAACAACAATGTTGATGGTCTGGGCGACAGAAGAAATCTGATTAGAAAACGGGAATGGTTCCTAGTCCTGCCACCCAGGGCAGGGCGGTAGATCACCTGACCTACCGGTAGCGTGTGCTGCGAAATTTGAATTTCTGTCGGGGACGACGGAGTCTATAGCTAAGTATATATCTGGCAGGGAAGTTGAATGTACAAAAATATGAAGTTTTCATTATAAAACTAATATTGTAATACTTACCTGAACACCTGAATTAGCCTTGGTCACTGACCAGCCCGAACTATATCCCCGTAATTGGGTAATTTTTTAACTGCCAGCGCTACCACCGCTGCAGGTAAACCCCCTTCTACTGAGTTACCTGTACCACCGTTGGCAACGCTGTTGCCAGGACCGGCCGGCAGAGTGCTCTCCCTTCAATTGCATCAATCACTATTCATTGAGGAGGGTAGGAGTCATTCAGGTAAGTAATACAATTTGTTCCGATACATATACAAATTCTCAGTCCTTTAACAATAGGAAGGTACTTGGCAGCAGCTGAACCGGTCGTAAGCTTCGAACAAGGGGGTTTGGTAGTTAACTGCTTGTACGGCAGTTGGTGGTCAGTCTGACTGCGAGGAGAGGATTCACTTTGCTTTCAGCTGTGTTGCTGGATGGACGTGTTGCTCGCCTCTCTGCCCGCTTCTGTCGTATGCTTGGTTTACTTCACTGATTGAAGACTTTTTTGCTTTTCCTTTTACTGTGTGCTAGTGCAAAGGATATAAGTAAGTACGTGTGTGTTTTTATATTCATACAGTGCTTCATTGTAATGGAAATGGAATCACGAGAGCCAGAGAGACCCCCCCTCCCCCCATCAGCCACAGATTGTGCCCTGGTGTGGAGGGCCGTAAGTGTGGGACCTTTCGGTCCTCTTTTGAAGTTGACCCTCATGAATTTTGTACTCGGTGTCGAGGACGAGAATGCTCTCGCACCGATTCATGTGATGTATGTGTATCTTGGTCAGAGGAGTAGTGGGAGCGCTATGGGGGAAGGAAGAAGCCGCGTAAGCCGGCCAAGGAGTCATCGGAAGGATCTCCAGTTACTTCCTTGGTTACGGACACGTCTTCTTTCTCTCCCCCATCTCAGCTCCCTCGTATGGCTCCTTCCCCTTCTGGGGAGGTACCTCGCTCCTTCTCCTCTCTCAATCAGTCGAGCATGGAAGTGGGGGCGAGGTACCCCGACATCCAGTTGTATTTGGGGTCGTCTGTTCGCTCGGGGTGGGAACTGTCCCCCCCCCCCCCCCCCCCCCCCCCCCCCCCCCCACCGACTCACCCGACTTTTCCTTCTTCAGGTTTGGCTGTCACGAGGGACGATCTCGGACGGGCCTGGTACTCACTGGGGTTCCAAGGGACACCGACGATTCAGGGGCTGCTTAGTCACCTGGCGAGAGGGGCAATGCTGGTAACCGACGGTCCGACCACCACGTTTACCACAATGGTGTCCACGCCGGGCTACGCTGCTCCGCCACACCTGGTCTATACCCAGCACGTAGCCATGGTGACCCCGATAGCTACTGTGCAGGCGCTGCTGCCGGAGGTGAGGATGTCCGCGGTGTCGCTGCTGCCGGAGGTAAGGATGTCCGCAGTGTCGCCGCCACCTAGGTTCTCCGCTCTCGCTCCAGCCCCTGACTTCCGGTGTCCCAAGAGCTCGCCTCTGGACCTTCCTGTGCAGAGGATGCCGCTGGTTACCGCCCCGCCTCCTGATCCTGACTATGATGCCGCTCCAGCCCCAGTACCAGTTCCTGCTGCCATCGTTCCTGCCTGTGGTGTTACTGCTCCCACCTCAGGTCCTTCCAAACAGGTGCAGTCAGGCCCTGTTGCGTCGGCAACTGCCCCGGCTCCGTCCTGGATGGAAGAACTGGCGGTGGTCCTGAAGAAGCTGATGAGGAAGAAGAATAAGAGGAGGAAGGTGTCGTTTTCGTCTTCATCATCTTCGTCATCGTTGTCTGCCGCCGCTTCCCCTTCGACTTCTAAGGCCACACAGCCTAAGAGGAAGAAGGTTGCCTCCTCCCCCCCTAAGAAGGCTCGTCCTGAGACTTCTAAGGGCCCGTCCCACTCCGGTGGGATGGGTGGGACTTCCACTGGTCCTCCTGTTCCTTCGGGAACGAGGCCTGTCTCTCCTTCCGCAAGGAAGAAGAAGACGGGGACCGGAGGAGCACCGGCTACCGCCGGTACCTCCTCGCCTGGCGCCAGAGATTCTGCCTCGGCGCCAGGTACGGTGTCGGCCTCTCGCTCGTGAGAGCTACCGAGTGTATGGTCACCCGCGGGTGACCATGCAGCCAAGACCCAGGCAACCGAGTCCGCTCGGTGCCAGGATCCAGGTACGGGGCGGAAGACTCGCGGGGGTCGCTCAGGTGACTCCCACCAGACCAGCGATCGCTCTAGCGGCGATCCGCTGGTACCCAGGGCTGACGTGACGGTCTCAGACCGGCCGCGGGCTGAGGCTAGGAGACGGTCTCCTCGGTCGCCTGAACCAGCCTCAGCTGGTCCAAGCGGTGTGGCGTACCATGAGGACAGGCCTCGCTCCCACCACAACAACGGACTCTGCAGGTCCCCTGGCGCCGCTCCTACCGGGACCGGGCGGAGAGGGGGACCAGCAGCAGCTCTTCTGACGCTCGGGACTGTCGCCGCTGTTCTCGGTCCAGCCGCTCTCCCAGGGAGAGCTGCTCGACCAGGCCTGCAGCTTGATTGCCACCGCGGGTTGGCGATCGCCTGCAGCCCCCTCAGCACACCGGTTCTGCCGGTGGGCGTGGGGGGAGCATCAGGTCTCCCTCTCCGATCCCTTCAACTTCCTCGGGCTATACCGGGAGGAGCAAGGCGATCAGGAGTGATCGCGAGGGGCGTGCTCCTCGCGATTCCACCACGACGCCCTACGAACCTAGCACAGTCCTAGGACCGACCAGATCGTACACGCAAGTGGCAGGAGGAGAGGGGTCTGTTGCGGTTCCTCCTGTGGAAGGAGGAAGATCTTGGGAGGCGTTCTCACTGGAGGGGCTTGACGGACCGACTCCGCAGGATGCAGTCACTCCCGAGATCCAGAGGTCTTTCGCTGAGGTTATTGCGCTGATTCGTCAGCACAACGACCTAGGGGAAGGATCGCTGCTCCCTTCTTCCGAGCCTACATCAGGTTTGGAGGCGTTCTGGGGACCTAAGAAGGAACCCAGGACGACGGTGGATCTGCTGCGACCGCCCTTGGCTGACAGCATACTGAACCAGGTGGACGCTCTTGTCTCCGGACAGGAGGGTTCGCTTCAGTCCGGTAGGTCTTCCAAACTCCTTCCCCCACCTCTACTGCGACAGAGATGATTCTAGGTGCCTTCAGAAGACCCTCTGCTGCCCAAACAGGTTAACCCGGAGCTAGCTAGGCTAACTCCGGGGGTGTCTCTGCAGCAGCTCCTGTTGGAGAACCTCTGGTTCTCGCAGCAAGAGGCACTCGCCTTGGAATCTACCGCTATGGCAGCATTCCAAGCAGTCTCATGGATCGACCTGTGGTCCCTCACAGTGTCGAAGGCCGCGGCCTCCTTAGGGAACATTTCTCCTGAAGGGGAACCGGCTTTTGTGAGACCGTGCTAGTCTGGAGGTAGGGCCATCTCCTACCTGGCCCACCAGACGGCTAACCTGTGGGCCAACCTGGTTCTCCGGCGTAGAGATGCTGTCCTCACCCGAGTGACCAGGGCGGCTGGGCGAGAGGCGGCCCTGGGTCTTCACAACGGACCGGTGCGGAGTTCCTCCTCTCTCTTCCCCAGAGAGATGGTGGACGCTAAGGTGGAACAAAGGCGCACTGACGATAGTGACCGTCTCGTCCACCAGGCAGTCTCGAAGGTGGCTTCCTCTGCAGCTAAGACGATTGCCTCGTCGAAGCTGAGAGGAAAGTCTCTGCCTTCGACTTCTGCTGTAAGGAGTGACCGTAACCAGCCCTCCTCCCAGTCCTTCTCTCGAGGGGGATCTGGGAAGAAGTCGAAGAGAGGAGGGAAACGCTAGGGACAGCGTTCCCCCTTACCTGCTGCCGAAAGTGGGGGGCTGCCTGGTGAGCCATTGGGCAACATGGCAGCGCTTCGGAGCGGAGACTTGGATAGTAAACGTCCTTCGGGAGGGATATCTACTACCCTTCAAGTCTCGGCCACCCCTCACCTCCAACCAGGTCCAACTGCAAACGTACGTTCCTGGTTTGACCAAGGACGTGGCACTTTGGCAGGAAGTAGAAGCCATGCTGAGCAAACGTGCTGTGGAGATCGTATGGGATCAGTCACCGGACTTCTACAATCGACTTTTCCTGGAGAAGTCCTCGGGGGCCTGGCGCCCGATGATAGATCTCTATCCCTTGAACCAGTTTGTTCGCCAGACTCGGTTCATGATGGAAACAGCACGTTCAGTGCTCGATTCCATCAGGGAAGACGACTTCATGCTCGACGGGACGGTGTGCCAATTCAGGACACTTTGTTTCAGTCTCTCAACCGCCCCACAAGTGTTCATGCTGGTGTTGGCTTGGGCCCACTCGGTAGGGATACGTCTGCTGAGGTGTCTCGATGATTGGTTAGTCCTGGTGAGCTCCCGCTCACAGTTGCTGCAGGACAGGGATTGACTCCTCGAAATCAGATCTCGAACCCAAGCAGAGGATGAAGTACCTGGGCATGCTGATCGACACGGTGGCAGGGCGAGTCTTCCCCGCAGATTCGCGGATCAGCAGGTTCAGGGAGGCAGCAGAACAGTTCCTGTCCTTTCAGGAGCAACCAGCTCAGCAGTGGCAAGTCGTGATTGGCCACCTGTCATCTCTCGAGAAGCTAGTCCCTCACAGGCGTCTTCACCTGCGGTCTCTTCAGTTGAGACTAAAGGAGTATTGGTCACAGGCAAGGGACCCTCCTTTCTTCCCTGTGTCCCTCACTGAGGAGGTGAGGCAGGACCTAGCCTGGAGGCTGGACGACGGGAACCTCGTAAGAGGAGTGCCTCTTTGCACTCCCCCCCCCCCCCCCCCCCCCCCCCCAGGAGATGCTGCTCTTCTAAGACGCATTGACCGAGGGATGGGGCACACACCTAGAGGAGTTGCTGGCTGCAGGTGTGTGGGATCATCACGACAAGCACCTGCACATCAACGTCCTGGAGCTCAAGGCAGCTGTCCTCGCTCTCCAAGAGTTCCAGGATCGTCTGGTGGGACACTCAGTGGTGTTGATGAGCGACAACACAATGGTAGTGGCGTACGTCAACAAGCAGAGGGTCTAGTGTCCCTTCCGCTGCACCAGTTGACATTGCAGGTGCACGAGTGGGCCGTGGCACACTCAGTAGAGCTGTCAGCCCACTACATTCCAGGCAAGAGGAATGTGGTAGCCGACAAGCTCAGCCGCCGGGATCTGGTGATAGGGACCGAGTGGTCCCTTCACCCAGACGTGGCGGAAAGGCTCTTCAACCTGTGGGGGTGTCCAGTCGTGGATCTGTTCGCCACCTGGCACAACAGAAAACTCCAGGTTTTGGTTTTCTACTCGGTTGTGCCGGACCCATGGGCAGCTGCAGAGGACGCTCTCCAACACCTGTGGGACAACCTCTTCGTTTACGCCTTTCCCCCGTTCTGTCTGATTCGCAAAGTGATCAGCAGGGCGCTGATCACCCTGACTCTTTGGATGATCCTGGTGGCACCCAAATGGCCTCAAGCCGTTTGGTACCTGGACCTGCTGGCTCTGCTCGCCAAAGCACCAAGGGAGATTCCCCCCTGGCACAACCTCCTGTGCCAGCCACATGTAGAATGGTACCACTGGTCCGTCGAGTCCCTGTGTCTTCACGGCTGGCTGTTATCCACCATCTCTTGCGAGTGAGAGGCTTTTCTTGCAGCGCAGCAACAGAGATGGCTGGATACCTCAGACAGTCCTCTGCAGCTGTGTACCAGGGGAAGTGGTCCGTCTTCTCAGAGCCACTCTTCAGCAGGTAGCAGATTTCCTCGTCTTCCTTCACCGAGAGAAGCTCCTCTCCGTCTCTGCAGTTAAAGAATACAGAGCGGCCCTGGCCCTAGTCCTTAAACTGCGAGGTGTGGATATCTCCTCCTCTTTCGAGATCTCCCTCCTGATGAAGAGCTTCGAGAGGTCTTGCCCACCCAGGGAACTCAGGCCCCTGGGGTGGGATGTGACTCTCGTCCTTAGGAGTTTGACTCGCAGACCCTTCGAGCCACTCCGAGAGTCGTCAGACAGGGATCTGACCCTCAAGACCCTCTTCCTGCTGGCCTGGCATCAGCGAAGAGAGTAGGGGAACTGCATGGTCTTTCCTTCGACTTCAAGCATTCCAGGGGATGGGGATCCGTGACGCTCGATTTCGTCCCGAACTTCGAACCAAAGACTCAGAATCCTTCGGTCCCTGACGACCAGTTCGAGTCTTTCACAATCCCATCCCTGAAGGAATTCACCAATAATGATGCAGATGAGATGCTGCTTTGTCCTTTGAGGGCGCTATGGCGCTATCTGAAGAGAACTCGGCACCTCAGGCCTGAGTGTCGACGCCTCTTCGTTAGCACCGTGGTTACCAATAAAGAAGTTTCCAAGAACACTCTTTCTTTTTGGCTGCGTGAGGTGATCAGGATGGCGTACGACACGGCTGGTAGTGACGACACCCGTACCCCTCGTCCGAGAGCCCACGAAGTCAGAGGTATTGGTCCAACCCTTGCGTTCCTCAAGAACTTCTCCCTGGCGCAGGTACTGAAGACAGGGGTTTGGGCCAACCAGACCATCTTCACTTCATTCTACCTTTGGGATATTACCCACAGGTCCTTGGACACTTTTTCCTTGGGACCCGTGGTGGCTGCTCAATAAGTTGTGTAGTCTACCCAGCACCCGAGGGACAGAATAGCATCGCTTCCTTGTGTGACTGCATGAATGGACGAGTGAAAGAGTGTGTGACTGGCTTCTCTTCCTCCTCCATTATTCTCCTCTACCCATGGGCAGAGGGCCGCGGTTGTCACTACGCTGAACAGGAGGCCGATGCAGGTAAACTACACAACCGAGCTCCATCCTATCCCTTTCAGTAGGGATAGGAGTACATATCCGTTACTCCCCCTCAAGGGGGGGGAATGGAAGCCAACAAGAGACAAACCCATGACTTCATTTTGGCTCTTGAAGTAGGAACTAGTTCTTGCCTTTTGCTATTTATAAGAGGTAAGCTTGCCTCCCTCTTATAAATTTGGTCCAGAAGTCTGACCACTGATCCTGCGGTGCATACCCCGATCAGCTGGGCAGAGGCTAGGATCCCTCCTTCTGCTCTTACGACCAGGGAGCAATCCAAGGTAGGACGAACACCAGTCTGTTCGTAAGACTCAGATTCCACCCACCAAGAAGTGAGTCTTCCTATTGTTAAAGGACCGAGGATTTGTATACGTATCGGAACAAATAACAATTTGTCGAAAATTGTATTTTTCCTAACTATACAAACCTGAGGTCCTTTACACATAGTCCCACCTCATGCCACCCCTCACTCTGCGTTTCCTGGGCCTAAAGCAAAGTGAATCCTCTCCTCGCAGTCAGACTAACCACCAACTGCCGGACAAGCAGTTAACTACCAAACCCCCTTTTTCGAAGCTTACGACTGGTTCACCTGCCGCTAAGTACCTTCCTATTGTTAAGGAACCTCATGTTTGTATAGTTAGGAAAAATACAATTTTCGACAAATTGTTATATTAGTTTTATAATGAAAACTTCATATTGCAATACCACCTGAACACCTGAATTAGCCCGATTAACATTTAGGAGGAGGTGGGATCAGTCACAATCAGCCTGACTCCTTCTGCAATCATGCACATGTAACTCAGTTTCACCTACAATGCATTGTAACTCACCCGTATACTCGGATCTTTGGATGAGATTGCTGGCAGAGAGAGTACCTTATGCCAGTTTCGTCTCTGTCTAGATGACCTCCCATGTGGTATTCAATACCTCGCATGTGTGGAGGGAAAAGGGGCCTCCCATGTGGCTGCTAGGCCTCTCATGTATGGAGGAGGAGCTGCCTGAGCAGCTCCTTCGGGTTCTTTGTTGATCACTGCAGGTAGAGAAGCACGCTGGTAGCGTCCTTGTCATTCATCCATGCTATCTGCCTACCTATTTCTTAATAATGTGTGCCGTTAATGAAGAAAAACAAACAGGGGAAAAAAACTTTTGCTATAGTTACAGACCTAAAGTAATAACCCCACCTCTGTTCACTAATACTTGATGTGAGAACTTACCGCACTACTGCATTGGCGGCCACGAAAGGTCCCAGCGAGTAACCCTCCATCAAAGCGAAGTGAATGTCCTTTAGGTAGAATGACGTGAAGACAAGCAGATTGCCAGGTTGCTGCTTCCAAAATCGATGACACTGAATAGTTCCTTAGGAAAGTCGAAGAGGTAGCTATTCTCCTAATGAAATGTGCTCTTGGGCGAGAATTGCTGCTGCCAGGATCGGCAGGAGTGTTACCCAAAGCCTGAGTAATAACAATCCATAGGAAAAAACTGACTGCATTCTTCAAAATGGCTCTAGAGGGATTCCTTGGCGACAAATAACGTCCACAGATGAGGCAAGAGCTTTTCTGTGCATGCCAAATATGTCTTTAGTGCATGAACCAGACAAATGTGCATCTCTAGTTCGTCGTCTCCAACAAAATCCTCAAGAGAGGAGACTTTAAAAGCTCTCTGCAAGGTATTGGTTTCCGATTCCAATTTGGCGACAAATTCTGGTACGTACGAGAGATAATATCCTTACCTGAAGACAATACTGTCCTAGATACTGCCTATATCTCTCCCATTCTCTTTGCTGTAGCAAGCAAAACCAAGAACAAGACTTTCTTGGTCTGTTCCCTCAGTGACAAATCTTCTAATGGCTCGTAACTCGAAGATTTCAGCATATTTAAAACTACCTTGTTCCCCAGTTTCCTCAGGTATGCCAAAGCTGTCACGTTGTCCGAGAAGAGCGCTACCGCTTTTTCCCCGACCAACTCTGAAAACCGTGTTAATGCCTTCTCTACTGCTCTCAAGTCACGGTGATTTATCGATTCCTCCCGATCTGGATCCCTCCAAAGGCCCTTGGCCTGAGTTTCCTCTGAGGTTGCACCCCAACCTTGATCCGAGGCATCTGTGTACAGATGAACGTCCAGAATCAGGAGGGGCAGACTTAACGCCGGCGGTCAGGTGAGATTTTTCTAACCACCACCGAAGATCCTCTAGGCAGGAATTGTCCCAGACTACCACTGCGCTCTCTTCCCGAAAGTCCCAAAGATTCCTGAGGCTTGCTTGCATAGAGCGCACCCGGAGACGAGATCCTGGAAGAATGAGAGAGAGAGAGAGAGAGAGAGAGGACATTCTCCCTAACAGACTTCTCCATTCACTCACTGTCTGAGCCCTCTGTGACCTGAAGCTTTCTAGTTGACTGAGGATAGATAACACTCTCTCTTGTGTCGGGAAAGCCCTCAAACGACGAGTCTGAATCGTCATACCTAGATATGATTTTACTTGCGATGGTGAAAGGGAACAACTCTTCTCTAAGTTGATTCTTATTAGTACCAAGTTTTGACACAGTTGTAAAGGGAAATTCCTTGCTCTTAACGCCTCTCTCTACAAAGCCTGAATGAGCCAATTGTCGAGATACCTCCTCATTCTGAATCCCCGACGATGCATTATCGCAGATACCGTAGACATTACCCTTGTATACACCTGAGGTGCAGTGGTTAGCCCGAAGCAGAGGACTTTGAACTAGAACGTTCCAGATGGACCCGAGAATCGAAGGAACTTCTGAGAAGGAATCTGGAAATAGATGTCCCTGAGGTCCACCGAAATCATCCAGTTGTCTTTCTGAACTGACCTCAGCACAGATTGGGAGGTTTCCATGTGGAATTTTGTAGAAACCACCAGCTGACTGAGACCCAACAAGTTTATAATAGGTCTCCATGTACCTCCTGCCTTGGTGGTCACAAAAATCCGGCTGTAAAAACCCGGCGAAGGGGGAGCAGGTTCTATCGCTCCCTTTTCTAAAAGTGACTGAAACTCCGGTGCCAAGGCCATACCCCTGATGGAGTCCGGGGAATAACTGGCCAGGTGAATAGGAACATCGGATAGGGGAGGCATGGAATGGAAAGGAATCTTGTATCCATTCCTCAGGACCTCCACAACCCAACACTCCACGCCCAACTTCTTCCAGATGTTAGCAAAGTGGTTCAGGACACCCCCCTACTGGTGTCGACGAGGGCAACATCCCCTCCTTGCAAAAAACCCTCTTCGCTGCTGAAGGCTTAGAAGTCACAGTCGGAGAAACCTTAGCGGAAAACCGCACCTTCTTAGGGGACATAACAGGTGACCGAGAACCGGTACGCTTACCTGGTTATGGTATACGCGCACCTTTGGGGGACCTGACACCTTGTGTTGCAACCGGTATCATCACCAGTTGCGACTCTACCGCTGATGTCAAAGAGACGAAGTTTACCATCACTGCAACCTCGTCCTCTCTGAAGAGTGTTGCAGAGTGCGAGGGCTGCCCTCGGCAGGGCCCTCTTGTGGATATCTGGGAAATGGGGGTGATTAAATTGTCGAAAAGAACCGGTTCTGACAGAACAAACCCGTCTCTTTTCAAGAAGCCCATCATGCCAGACAACTTCCACCTAGTGTGTGAGAGAGCTTCAGACTGGTTCCGAAAGGTATCCTCCAAAAAGGTCGCTTCTCTGAAAGTGATTCCTACCTGCCTAGACGACGAGGGGACTCTAGCCAAAAGAGCCTTTACAGATTCATGTAAGGGAACTCTTATACCGGACGAAGGGTTACCCGCTACTCCATACACATTCTTCCTGGGTGGAAGAAGAGAAGAATCCTGCTTACCCGAACCCACTATTGAAGTCAACCTAGCGTCTGCCTCTCTCAAGGCTTGCTCCACCCGACCAAACCAAGGCAGCTTACAGGACGTGCGAGGTACCATAGGTTTCGTGGAATATAATTCCTTGAACATTGCCTGACTAGGGTGTAGTGGATCCTCCGACACTCTTGACTGAGGAAACAAACCATGCATGAATTCTACCATCCTCTTATATTCACTTTCTCCCACTTGGGGAAAACTCTTCAACGATAGGGATTTCTTCCTCCAACGACGTCTCCCTATCGGGATCCTCAGTTTGGAGAGGAGCAAGACAAGAGACAGGACGAACTTCCAACTTACCCGACTGCAGAGGGGGAACTCAACGATTCCCTATACCTGGAATCCTGACCAATCAATCCATGTAGAATTCCTGCACCAACCGTAACCAGTTTTGGCAGAAAAATCTCTCCCAAGAGAGCCGATGCAGCTTGTGGAGTTTTGTACAGCCAAACACTGGGAGTTCCAAATCCGAAGCAATCCTACCCAAGGCCGACCCCCCGATGTGAAACATTCGCATGGATCGCCTTACCCTAAAGACCTGATGTCAAATTCAGTGCCTAAGACACAGCTGACCTAACCAAACTGGATTCCAAAGGAACCGAGGTTGAAGCACCTATGCTTAACCTCCCCAAATACCCTGAACCAACACCTGAGAACTCTGATGCCGCAACACCTGAAACATTACCTAAGTTCCTAACCGAAGGGGAGCCCGCCAACGCAGAAAAACTTGCCCCTGGAGAGAGATCGCTTGTACCTGAGAGAACCATACCAGCACCTAATACCGAAGCAGCCACAATACCTGCACCAATCAGACCACCCAACGTCCTATTTGGACAGGGGACCACTGCAGCGGTCTTAACAAAACCAGAAAAATCATGCGCCGTAGTGGTGACTAGAAAAGGGAATCTGTTCCCGTAACGCCCGCCACCAAACCACAGCACCAATGCCATAACCCTTAGAAAAGGAAACCACCACACCCTGAGAAAGGTTTGAGAAAGACATCGAAGGAGAAGAGAAAAAAGGAGAGAACATACCTGGTTTAACTACCGGACTCCCTGCCAAAGAACTTGGGCAGTAAGAGGACCTGCCCACCAAGCTCACACCGACAGGTGAGCTAAGAGAGCGGCATACGCCCACTGGATCTGAAATGCCTAACTGCTCTTTTGCAGAAACCTCTGTTTCTGAATGCGGGAACTCAGAACGGGACCCTTCCGGAAGCAAACCACCCGGGGGACCTGTTGGTAGGCTGTAGACGAAGCTAAAGCATGGCCCGAAAGAGAAGAGTGAGGAAGAACTTGAGAGGTAGAGCTTGTTGACAAGGAATGGAGAGAAACATTAGGTATAGAAGGAAAAACAGACGTAAGGGGAGATGGAGGAGAAGAAGAAGAAGAAGAGGCCATTCTTTTAAGTGAAAGAGGGTATATAGACTCCCCTCCCCCTTGATAATCCTGTAACATATCGCCCGAAAACTCAGGGAAATTCTTAATATGATCCCGAATGTCCGAAAAGCCTAAATGATAGCACTGTCTAACCATTATATTCTGCCAAATTAAATGTCACTTCATCAAAATGGCTACCACCAACCCCTGAATCTGTAATAGATCCAGCTGGAAAGGAAACTTTTGAAGAAGGGATAGCATCGAAAACCTCTCCAACAGGCCTCGCTTCCGACACCGACTTCATGGATGACTTAAGGTCCTTGTCCTTCGGAAAACACAAGGACGGAAACAGAACTTCCACTGGCCAATGACGATCGTGTAAAGATAGCCGAACCTGAACCCGAAAGACACTTCTCATCCTTAACCTCTACACTAGGATCCCTGACAGTTTTTGTCTTGCCTATTGCTAATTCACCAGTTTTACTTAAACTTTTAGGGGAAATGGGGAATTCTGCTGCTGACTGCCCGCTCCGAGACAGGGGGTCTGGCAGATCCTGCCCTCTGGGCTTGCGGTTCCCATAACCCGCAGCACCTGTTAGGGTTGGTTCTAGAAAAGGCAGGGGAGCTGGAAAAGAACAGCTAGAGTCCATACTCCTATTACTATCACTATTCTTCCACTTTCTTAGGTTCTGTCACCCTAAGCTTATTCTTTGAAGCTAGAGCTTTCCTATGTTTTGAAATAGCTCTCCATCTGGTCCAATGACCAGTCCTTACTCTCCTGACATCTCTGTTTAACCCCACACTGTACCTCCCTACAACTAATGCAATGTGAAGTCTGTCATGTTTCAGGGTACTCATCCGCTTCTTGCAGGCAATACAAGACCAATGTGCTGCCCCATCCCCACTGCAAGGTTGTTCTGGAGTCGTAGCAGATGAAGATGATTTTGAAGGTACAGCCGGGGAAGTTTCTTTCTGGGGTGTGTCCATGGTAGAAAATTCCAATCAACACCATAGTCAAATCCAAAATTCAGCAGGGATCCAAATCAAGTCCAAATTGTAATCCAAAGTTCATCAACAGAACAGCAGCTTTATCTGTGGTCGGGCTAATAGACCAAAATCTTCGCTTGAGCTAGGATATGTCCTAATGCGTGAGCAAACAAGCAGCAATAGAAGGGAGACCCCTCTGCCGGTCGGTCCTGGCAACAGTGGTACAGGTAACTCGGTAGAAGGGGGTTTACCTGCAGCGTTGGTAGCTAAAACATTACCCAATTACGGGTAATTTTTTGGGGATATAGTTCGGGTTGGTCAGTGACCAGGTATAATTCAGGTGTTCAGATGGTGTATTGCAATATGACAATTTACACACACGATTATTAAATTGATTTGTTTCTTGCTTCCTTTATTATTATTATTAATAGGGGTTAGTTTTTCCAGACCTCTGAGTCTCAAGTAGACTCTTCTCGGGCTGGTTCTCAGGGATCAATCCTGAAAAAAAAAAAAAAAAAAAAAAAAAATAGACTTTATTTGAGAAACCCGTCTTATTTAAAAAATTTATGACTTTATTAATTGAAAAATCCCTGCTTTCCGCAAGAATATTTTTCATTTCCGAACTCCGCAGATAAATAGATCTTTCCTGGGTCCAATTTGGGCACTCAACAAGCAAATGCTGTACTGTCATGGGTGTTTGACATCTGTTACATTTCACTGGGTCAGCATGTGGTGTTGACATCAAGTGACCATGTGAGAATCTTGTGTGTCCTATACGTAGCCTTGCTAGGATCACCTCTTTTGCTCTTTCCTCCTGTGAGGATGTTCTCCATGCATAGACTTCAGTTTTTATATCTTTAAGTTTATTTGTCGTTGGCACCGAGGCCCATTCTTCTTTCCAATCCTGGTAAATTAATGTTTTAACTGATTTTACCCAGTCTGACACTGGGGCATATGAAATTGTTGGAGGGATAGTGCAGGCTAATTTGGCAGCAGAGTCTGCATATTCATTTCCTTTTATTCCCACGTGTGCTGGGATCCAACATATTTCCATTTATATTCCTGATTGGGAGAGTTGATGAATTTTTATTTGAATTTCCTGTACTATTTGGTTTCCTGGTTTATACTGTCTTATTGCATCTATAGCACTACGTGAGTCACTGAAAATAACAGAGACACTTGCTTTTGCCTCAGATATCATATCTAGAGCCATCTGTATGGCTGTGACTTCAGCAGTAAATACTGATGATATTGAAGGTAGGCTTTTTTTACTTAACATATTTTTCGAATATGCAGATGCTCCTACTCCAACATTATTTTTGGAGCCGTCTGTATATATCATAAATTTGTTGCCTTTTCTTCTAATGTGCTCCAAAGCATGTTGGCGGTACATTTCCGTACTTGTCATTTGTTTTTTGAGTAGGTAAGACAGGGAGGTACATATCTTTACTCTATTTAAAATCCATGGTGGTGGCAATTCCATTGGTGGGTGAAAAATTGGATTCATATTATGTATGTTCATTATGTATCTAGCTCTTTTTGGGAAAGAGCTAGTACTATTAACTGCTGTTACTTGATTACAGTTTTGGAAGCAGTAAGTTGCAGGAGACGATCCCGCTTGCAATGAAAGACCTCTTTGTATTGTTATTAAATTACGGTGATGTTTTAAGGGCAAAACACCTGCCTCCACCAAAAGTGAGTTTGTTGGGGACGATCGGAAAGCTCCTGTGCACAATCGCACGCCTTCATGGTGCACTGCATCGAGAGATTTTAATGCAGATTCTGAGGCGGATGAATATATTGGACAGCAGTAATCTATTATGGATAAGACTGTTGCCTTATATATCATTAATAAAATGTCTCGCTTTGCTCCCCAATTAGTGTGTGATAACTTTTTTAATATGGCAAGGGCTTTGATGCCCTTGGCTTTAATGTATTTGATGTGCTCTTTCCAATTTAAATGTTGATCAAATATTACTCCTAGATACTTGATTTTTGTACAAAATTGTATTTCAGTGCTATAAAGATGCAGTTTGATTGTTTGGTTCTTCATCCACCTTTTGTCTTTGTAGAAGACGATTGCTTTTGTTTTATCAGTTGAAAATTTAAATCCAACTGAATTTGCCCAACTACATATATTTGAAATGGCAGTACTGAGAACTCTCTGAGCATGTCTCAAATTACTACTCGTATAGTAAATGACAAAGTCATCAACATATAAACTGTTTTTTTACACCACTTGGTAAATTTATAGTAATGTCATTGATTGCTAAAGCAAACAATGTACAGCTCAAGACACTACCTTGAGGGATTCCTTCTTCCAGTTTATAGGTTACTGAGTAGGAATTTTCTACTCTTACTTGAAAAGTTTCTGTTTGTTAAGAAGTTCTTAATAAATATTGGTAAGTGGCCTCTTAGTCCCTTGGAGTGGAGTTTTTGCATGATGTTATATTTCCATGTTGTATCGTATGCTTTTTCTATATCAAAAATATAGCTACTGTTAATTTCTTTTGTTCAAAGCCTTTTTTGATATGATCTTCTAAATGTGTTAAGGGATCTAGGGTTGATCTGCCAGCTATTGAACCAGATTGTGTTGGTGTTAAAATGGATTCTTTGGTTATTACATACGTTAATCGTGCATTAACCATTTTTTCTAAGATTTTGCATAGGCAACTTGTTAGAGATATCGGTCTATAATTGGATGGATTACTTGCATCCTTTCCTGGTTTGTTTATTGGAATAATTATGGCATGTTTCCATTTATCAGGAAAGACACGTTTTAGCCAGATTACTATTGTAAAATTTTAATAAATATTGATTTAGCTATAGGAGCTAATTTTTCTATCATTTCAAATGATATTTTATCATATCCTGGTGCAGAGGGATGACAAGAGTTGATGGCATTATCTAGTTCATCCATGTTAAAAATATAGTTATATTCCAGGTCTTCAAGAGTTTCAAAATTGAGTATTATATTTTCTTTTGTTTTCTGATACTTTGAAAATGTGTATCTAGGCTGGAGTAAGCACTGATGTTTTCAAAATGTTTCCCATTATGTTTGATATTTCATAAGTATCATGGTATATTTTTCCATTTAAATGTATTGCACTTCTTGGAGGTCTTATATGTTTTCCATTGATTTTCCTTATCTTTTTGCCAGATATCCCTTGTGGATGTGTTTGAAGATATGTTTGAGACATATTCCTTCCATGATGCGATTTTTTCAGCTATTACCGTTTTTCTAAATTTGGCTGTATATTTGTTATATAGTGGTTTAATGTGGTTAATTGTTATGTTTGTTAGAACTATTTTGTTTAATATGTTCTAATACATTATAGGGCATTTTGTTGAGTGATTTAAGGCGAGTTTTGAGTCTGTTTAGATTGCGACCCAATATATGTTTTATTTTACTTAAGGCTGTTAAGGTTGGATTCCACCCATGGGACATGGGGATTTTGTGGAATGTGGTTTTTGGTTTTGGAATGCTTTAATCTGCACGCATTTATTATTAGAAGTTTGAGAAGGATTCACATGTAGTATTGTGATCTTCATTATGTGGGAATGGTGGTATGTTTCGTGTGTATAGGAAATATTTATCCCAGTTAGCTTTTTGGATATTATATCTTGTAGGTGGCAATATTTTGACATTACTTAAGTAGTTCAGAATGATTGGGAAATGGTCACTTGTGTATGAATCGTCTAGGACGTTCCATTCAAATTTCTCCGCTACATCATTTGAACATAATGAAATGTCAATTGAAGAAAAGGTTAGGTGTGTATTAGAAAAATATGTTGGAACTTCACTTTCATTGAGACAATACAGGTTGTGTTTCATTATAGTATTCTCTATGTGATTCCGGATGTGTCAGTGGGGTTATTAATATCCCATAATGGATTATGTGCATTAAAATCTCCTACTATAAGTAGTGGTTCCTGTATACTTTTGCTAATAAGTTCAGAAAAATCACTGAAATTTGCATTGAAATTTGGTTGGTTATATAAATTACAAATAGTAATTTATATAACCATATACAGTTTAATTGATGTTATTTGATATGGCATAGATGGTATGTCAACAGGTTCATATGTAATGCTATTATGAACGTATATGGCTGTGCCTAATTTTCCACCGTCAGTTGGTGAATAACAGGCAATTTTATAGTGTTGGATATTTGTAGGGTTACTTCCTATATGTTGTAGACATATGCACATTGGGTTGTGGTCTCGTATGATTCTTTGTAATTCACCCAGACGTAGTCGGGTTAAGAGACCATTTATATTCCATTGAATGATTTTATATTCCATTATTGGGAGGAATTGGTGTTAAATTCTGTAAATTGATTGCTGATTTTACTTTGTCTCGTAGTTTATATGCATTTGAATTTATTTGTGGTTTTTTAATCATTGTATTTGTATGTTGGTTATTAGATTCTGCAGTTGTTTGTTTTTCATAGTTGAATATTAATAAGTCTATTTTTGATTTTATAATTTCCTTTTTGTATTTTAAGGATTCAGAACATAATTCGTTCTCATGTTGGTGTGTTAAAGGGCACCTCCTTAATTTGGTAAAATTGTCAATACAATTTCGTACTGTGTCCTCTGTCTTGGTAGTTAGTTGGTTATATGTACTTACAAAGCATTCATTACAACCACAAGATGAAGCATGTTTGGTAATGTTAATTATTGGTTCAGAAGTTTTTGGTCTAGCTTTAGAAATTTCTAGTTTTGTAATTCTATTGTTCCTTTTCTGTAGTGATAAGGACTGTTGGTTTGAGGGGTTATTTGTTTTGTTGTTGTTAATGGGATATTTCGGTCTTGTGGATGGTTGGGGGTGATAGTTATATTTTGGTTTGGTTTAATGGTATGATTTTCATTAGTATTATTTGATGGAAATTGTAAAAGAAGTGATCTTTACTGTCCAGATGTTGGCTGTTTGATTGAGATTGAGGGTAATTGTGTATTTCCACTTGTGATGAGGTTAGTTTAATATCTTTTTTAAAATGTTCTCCTGGTGTATTTGGAGTCTCTCTGGATTGATTGTAATTTTCAATATTTACTTTTTTCCCTTAGGTGGGGTTCTTTCTAGAATTCTTTTCTTTTTGCCAGTTCGATTATCATCATTATTTAATTCTTCTTCTATTGGAAGTTCTTTTCCATGGATAACTGAATCATCTATGTTAGTGGTGGTATTGGTTGTTGTAATATCACTTTTATTTTGGGTTTCAGTATTATTGGTATGAAATCCAGTTTCCATGTATACTATCTTGTTTGTTATTGTGCTGTTTGATGTCTTGATTTTTAGTCACATTTGAAAAGGTGGGGGTTTTGGATGGATTGTTAACGCCTCTTACTTTTAGCTCAAGTCTGGCTTCCATGACTGACATTCCTGTCCTATTTATTAACAACTGAAGTTCTGTGTTATATTGGTAAAATGAACACTCCTTAGATTTTGCGTGATGGGCTAGTCCACAATTAATACATTTTGATTGATTACAGTTCCAATTAGTGGTATGGTCATCTGATGCACAGACTGCACATATAGCTTTATTACGGCATCTTTTGTATGTGTGTCCATACCTTGAGCACTGTGTACATTGTAATGGTTTAGGAACAAAAGGACGAACTTCTCTATTTTGTCCAAGAATTTTTATTTTAAATGGCAAGTCTTGGCCTGTAAATTTTATTTTGGCAATGTTGATATTTTTACTTTTATCTTTCCTACTTGAAATAGAGTATATTTCTAAATCGTGGATATTGTTATATCTCAATTTTAGGGAGTCTAGCAATAGTTGTTTTGAAGGAAGCTCCTGCTCGCTATTGGGTAGGATGACTGTACCCTGTACATAATTCAATGTTTCGTGGCTTGTAATTATTACCTTTATATTATTTATTTCTGTTATACTTAAAAAGGCAGTGGACTGCTTTATATTGGTTACTTGGATAAGTCATTCATTGTCCTTGATGTATCTGCATTCCATGTCTTGTGTTGGATATATGTTAAGTAATTTGTTTTTCTGGTACCTATCGCTGCTGGAGATTTTGTTGTCAGCTTTGAGGACTAGAAATCTTGGACCAATTATCTGGTCCAAAGAGGTCATCAAAATGTACCAATGTGGGATTAAGTCGGTAATTTTTGTTTCTCTTTGGTCCTTGTTTTATGTATGTTGCTTGTCTATTATGATTTTTATATTTTTCTGTATTGCTGGGAGGATTATTTGTCTCTAATTCAGAATTATTGTTCATCATATATGGGTTCCATTGTTACGATATTGGAGTTTACCAATTTATTTTTGTTTGTTTCTTTTTTATTTATGCACTCTATTTGGTTTTCTGGCTCTGCTGCTTTACTTGGAACAGGGTGTTCCTTTGTATCTTCTATAGTACTTTCACTGCTTGTGGCAGTACCTAGGAAATTCGAGAGTGACGTGCCAATGGTCATCAACTGTGCCGTAGTTTTTCCATCATGGGGCCCAGGGGTACTCAAATCATATATTTCACAGTTCATAAAATTTTTGTTTCAAAAAAAAAAAAAAAAAAAAAAAAAAATTCTTGAAAAGATATCATTGGCCCTTCGCGAAGTTAAATCTTCTGCCAAAGGCACAAGTGAGAAAGGACTCCCAAATGTCCGCATCCCTACCCTACCCCAAAAGGGGATGGCATAACATGATTAGTATGGCCCAAGTGTAAGCAGAACCCGCTTGCTAGGACTAAGAGTATTATGTTAATACAATTATCCCCATCCTAATCACATTATGGGCAAACTGGATAGAATGCCGAGTTCTATTCCTAGAACCAGGCCCCCCCTGGAATCCGTGGTCCAGCTCCACAGAATAGTTCCGCCTGAAAAACAGGTCCGAACATTGTCGGGTAGATGATGGATCTACCACAGTTCTCACTATTTAGCTTCGGATTTAACTCCACGTTAAGCCATGATATGTTTTCTCATTTATTTGCTTTCAAAAATTTTGGCAAAAAATGGAAAAGTCCACATAAGTTTACTCGAAAATATATAATGTCATATGGGACTCTTGGGTTCGAACCTGGGAAGAGATTCCTGAGGTTCGAGAGCCCCCTCACCACGTCAAGGTGGTCCCAAAATGAGGGGGCTTGCTTCCTTTATAATTATTTTAAATCTGATAACATTATAAATTATTCTTGTTTTGCACATTATCAATATTTTAAGTCTGCTAACATTATAAATTATTCCTTTGTTTTGCACATATTAATCCTTTTCTGTTAGTGGTTCCTCTAATATTCTGCAATACAGTATGTCCTTGACTTACGCCATTGTGCAGTGCCATATCTTGATGCAACATCAAGTTACAGTGAAAAACTGACAGGGGGAAATCAACTTACAGTACAGCACTGGAATGGATCCCCCGCCCTAAGTCGAGGACATGCTGTACTGCAGTGCTAACCCACTTTTTTGAGGGGATAGGTTCTAAAATCCCATCTGATATGCACAATTCCCTCTAATAACTGCATATTTTAACAATTCACTAATTTAAAAAAAATCCATGACAAAGTGAAGTGCAAAAATGGAGCTAGCACTGTATTGTGTCCTTAATGCAATGCAAATTTCAAGAGGAGCCATAGTAAAGAAAATCCTCCTAGTAAAACAACGAGTGACAACAAATTTCTCTCTACTCACTAGTTTGTATTACAAACTGTGTAGGTACTTATATGTCCTTGAGGTGTGTTTACAAGTATACTTGTCCTAATTGTAATTTGCAATGTGTCAGGGATGTAATGGGAATTTGCAAACTAAATAATTTATTCCTTTTCCAACAAAATGAACTGTTCATTTTGCATATATACATCATGATTAACAATGCTCAAAAGAACCACTTGTTTATTTAAAAAGCTTTTATAAGTCATGGATATCCAGAATGACAATTTCATAAATTACAAATTGGTCAAGTTTATTGTAGAAAGGACAGTAAAAATCAAAACAAGGCATTTATAACTTTAATTTGTCAAAACTTCACACTGTGCTTTCAGTATAGTTGGAGTTTTGAATAAAAATGGAATGTTGATTAACAGTGAGATAACTGTTATATATACTGTCTTGCTATGCAACGATGACTTTTCATTTATAGTAAAATAAAAAAATTATATAACATTTAAAGCTCAGAATCATTACTGATTTATAATAAATATTTGTTATTCATAAACCAATAGACCCAGCATTATTTTTAAGGCAACACTGTTAACTCTTAATAAAAACAATACAATAAAACTTTCTAATCTATATAGAGCAATAATGCCAAATTCATCATGTTTTTAGTGTTGCTGGCCATATGCTTGCCTGCTCATATCAGATACAGAAATCTATTCAGTCAAGTTTTATACAGTATCTTACAGCATAATTTTTTTATGATGAATGTATATCAAAAGAAAATATTAAAACTTGCTACACTTCCTACATGGAAGAGATTAAGGTGGTTTAAGAAAAGATTTAAGAAACATTTTAAATATCCCATAATTTTCATTCTAAACACTATTCCTTGATAAATGTCAATACAAAAATTCTACATCATATGACATTAAAATGCCAGTCTCTGCATCTCTTACAATCAACTATTTCACAGTCAAGTCAACCCTCAGCCAAAGGGACAGAAAAAAATATAAACATGAAAACTTGAAAGGCATCCTTTGTTACTATTGCTAAAAGAGATTTCAACATGATACTGATGCACAATGTCTTGATATGTTCAATGAATTTCAAGGTAAATAAAAGCAATCAATGTCGTCATTGCAAAAAATAAGCAACTGTAAAGCTCAAATTTATTTTGATAAATGTTCCACTCCAAAACTGTAGCATAATTGGGTGGTAGTCCTCATATGTATTATCATGAGTAAAGCTTTAAAGGGGCAGGAAAAGCAAGACTAAAGGCCAGTGAAAATAGCATGTATCAACAAATATACTCTCATATCAAAATACTGTATTTAGGGTATGCAAATATATCAAAACTGGTTGCACTGAAAGCTTATATCAATATCTAAAATCATGGACGGCAGCTAAAGGATGATAATGTCACTTGTAATATTGTATTAAGTGTTATAATCAATTGAAATTGGACTGGGAAAAAATGACATTAGATATACAAACAGTCACACACACTAACCACTTACACCCTTATAAGGATAAGTTTCCTTCAATCTCATGAATAAAATACAATAGCATGGTCAGACTTAAAAAACAAATTCATTGAATAGCCAAGAATCAAGGCAATTTAATGGTCTTTTGTCGAGAAACAAGGGTCAAAGGCACAAGAAAATTTCATGGTAAACTTTTCACTCAAACAATTTCTTTGTTCTAAATTCTTTAAGGTTACACCAATTAACTAATGGTTCTCACTTGTACATTCTCCAAAAGAGTTCCTCCATCCTGGCTTCTTGTGCAATATAAGCCCTATTCCTCTACTGAAACAAGGTAAAGTTTTGATTAATACAGAAAACTTGTGTAATAGACTCACAAAAATTGATCTTACACATAATATAGAAATAATACAAACAGCATACATCAATACTTGTTTAGTTTATAATTGCGTCAACGCTAGAAACAACTTCTAAAACTTTATCTAATTTCACCTAAGCTTTGTAAAGGCACAAATTCATTTATGAACCTCATATAATAAAAACACTAATCCCATAACATGATAAAACTTTCCATTTCTTAAAAGATTATTTGCATCTTTACAATTAATTTTGATGCATCAGCCACAAATGACAACAGTGATCACTAATTTTATAGTACTAATATACAAAAATACAGTCTTCTAACTACCTACATTTAACCAAGTCAAGGAACAATTCTCCAGACCTGGCAAAAAACAAACCAATATCTAAAATAATCCAAAAAGAATACACAAGCCAAACAACAAACTACAACTACATGTTCAACTTCTTGTGGATGATCCACATATAGAAAAGAACAAGGCATCACTACCAAAATAACAGATGCCAAATTTTGTGGAACTGGAAGAAATCCATATGTAATTGCTTAAAAAATAAAAAATAAAAAAAAAAAATCAGTGAAGAAATCTAGTTATAACTTCTGAATAGAATTCATGAAGTTTTGATTTCATAATCTACCATCATATACATTAGTAAGATAAAACACAAGCAAAGGCAAGGAAACTCTTTACCAAGATAGGAAAATTAATTATTCTACCAATATGCCCTGATTCGACAAACTCCACAGCCATTTCCAAAAATATGCAATAAATGCAGACCACATTTATCATTTTTGCAATTACGTCAGATTCAAATTGTAAAATTGGAATGCTTATGGATACAGCCACATCACACAAACTTTGGATTGGTTAAGCAACAGTACAGCAAACACCAGTACTGCTTGGTCTATATTATTATAAGAAATTAGCAATTTTGCTTGCTTTGAGATTTTAAGTATACATAATACCTTGAACTGTATCTATAAACCTCAAAGTAGATCTTATACTTAGTTGTAGTAGAGGACTAGGTTAAGGCAATTGAGGGGTGGGCAAATTGTTTTCATTAGTTATTTCACAATTCGCCAAATCATGATTTGAAAAACTTAACCCACAACTTTCACAATGGAATATAAAAATCATTACCTACACTGTGCTGCACACAAGTTTACATGAGTTTTTAAAACCTCAAGAGACAATTTAAAACTTCAAGACTAACTGATACTGACAAAATAAAAAAAACAACACTTACAGAATCTTACTGATAATCACAAGCCCTTCATCCTGAGGGAAAGAATAGGAAATCAAGGAGCCCAAACTCATAATATTCATAAAAACATTATTATTCATAAAAAAAATATATGTATGAAAGAACTGTTATACTTCTCAGAAATGTGAGGTAAGTTACACGTGACTTCATGATTGTCACAGGAAAAATTCTAGGCAGAAATTCGAACTGAGCACTTTTGTCCTATAATGAGACATTGTCGAGGCACAAATGAGATATAGTTGAAAAGAAAGTTAGACAGTAAACAAAAAGATCAACAATACCAGACGGTTAATTTTCAAAAAGGTAAAAATCAAAGAGATAATCCAGGATAATCGGAGATCACACTGTCACAAACTAAAACAGACTTAACTGTAAGAAAAACGGAAGCTTAGTCATATGGGTAAGCTTCTGTCTCTCCTATGATTTAAGTCTGTTTTAGCTTGTAACCGTATGATACCCGATTAGCCTGGATTATCTCTCTCTGATATTTAGCTTTTTGAAGATTAACCATTTGGTATTCTTGATCTTTTGTTTACCTTGTAACTTTCTTTTCAACTGTATCTCATTTGTGCCACGACAATGTCTCATTAAAGGACGAAAGTGCTAGGTTTGAATTTCTGCCTTTATTTTTCCTGTGGCATTCTCTCGTGTGTGTGTGTGTGTGTGTGTGTGTGTGTTTTAATCACTACATTAATATCATGAAACTGTACCACGTTATTCAGGTAAAACTTGTTACATCCAAAGAAAAGACAAATTTTGGATTTCTCTATAACCCCTTTTACCTCGATATTTTTCATAATCAAGAACTTGAACCATGTGTTGTGAAATTTCAGCACACTATTCCATCACTGTCCTGACTAGCAAGCAAAAGTCTTTCTTATAATTTGGACAGACATCATATTAGTAGATCCATTATTCTTATTATTGACTCATATTTCACATCTTAACAAACCTGAGATAAAAATTTGTGGATCCAATTTAACTCTTAAATGCATACAGCATCATCACAAATATAATATCAGCAAGTTGAATACCCAAAATGAGACACCAAGTTAGCAACTTCATTATCACGGTATTATGATATAGTTTAATTGCACCAATATTAGGGTAGCCCATATATTATTTATGAAATATTTAATTAACTACCGTTCTTTACAAATTCCATGATTGCATACATTGAAAATGTTGATGGAAAAAATTTCCTAACTGGATTTGTTTCGGAGACTGATTTCACTGTCGGTTGCAATCTGCATAATACCACAGAATGCTGAACAGTTAGTATTGGATCTGCAATCTATGCATTTGGGGTTTACATAATTTGAAAATGCTCTAAATAAGTTGCCATTTGCTATATTAAACTTGCAGGTCTGACAAACTAAATTTTAAAGTAGTGCTTGAATAGAAACTTATGATATATTGTTTTACAACTTGAAATTTAGTACACCATTACTGTATTACACACTCCACCAAACCCATATGATACTTGAAATACCTGACTATAGTTGAATATTCTAATCTGGTAATAATTCCCATCACTACATAATATTGAAATTTGGTTTTGCAATTTCACACAAATTTACTAAAAAAAATTTCTTTCAAAAAGCACACTTCTGCAAACTTCATTTTTTATTATACCAGATTCCTGGAAATGAGCTTCAATCTGCACAAATATAATGTCTGTATTACCTATAAAATAAATCCAAGAAAAAGTCTAACCAGATCTTTGATATACATGAGGAAAATCGTAAACTCTGTAAGGAAAGGAATATGACTTTCCATCACCGTCTTAAAAACAAAAGTGTGTATAATTCATGTATAAATTCTCTCCTTACAATATGCTTATAAACTTAAAAAAAAATGGCAAGATTACTCACAATAACCCTTAAAAGTTAAAAGTGGACAGCTTTTTGGACGGTTATATAAATTTCCATAATTTTTCTCTCCTAAGTATAAATCTAAAATTAATAACAAGCAACTAGAGAATGCCAACAGATAATAATGATGCCATTTTAAAACATTTGCTGGTGCACAATAACAACAGAATTAATTAAATTTTGCCAATAGAGAAAAGAATTGTACAACACTAAAACCTTCAATGAAACCAACTAGGTTTGAGCATGTAACAACTTTTCACTCTGCACAGAATGTAAGTGAACATCGGAGTGTAGAGATACATGTGCTTGTATATTACTGTATAAATAATTATGCTGTAATTTTGGGATGCAGCACTACTCCAACAGTCATTGTAATACTGGTGGAGGCAGATTCTTACAATCAACTTAAATCTTTAGGTACCTTTCTATTAATGAGAAGCCTATTTCTTTTTTCAAATTAATAACTCAAGAAAAAATAAGAGACAAAAGTCACAAAGGCAAAAATCTTCCACATACCTAGTGAAAGACTGATCGTACATAAAAACTTTGAAGATGTTCTGAATTCAATACACATCCTAATAATTGCATCAAAAAGAAGAATGATACCTTAAAATTGTGGCGATGTGATCGCATATAAGGTGATTTACAAATATCAGAACCTAGAACATCATTTGACAAAATCCCATTGAGTGTAAAAGACAATGCTTATATATCTAGTACATTATGTATAGGCACTCGATTGTTTATTAAAATAGGGGAAAAAAAAAAAAAAAAAAAAAAAAAAAAAAAAAAAAAAAAAAAAAAAAAAAAAAAAAAAAAAAAAAAAAAAAAAAAAAAAAAAAAAACCTTGATTCAGAAGCAGAATAACTTACTGTCCATATAAGGCAAGGCCATGGTTTCACATTCTATGTGATGCATAATATTTTTCTTTATTCTGGGTTTACATTTAATACTTGGGAGGCTTAGTAAATGATGTGTATACAATTATACCTAAATAGTGTATACATATAAGTGCATACTACTTATGTATACAACCTGGATGTGCAGAGAAGGCTCCTCTTGAAGACAGAACAGGATAGCAGCAACATAGATGTAAAAAAAATACTTACTGCTGGTGAAAACAGAAATATAAACCAACCAGAATACATACCAGTAAAAAAATAAATCAACAGACATTCTACCTGACAAACTTCCATAAGACAAACTTGGCATCCTTTCATTTATTTGGCATTTTCAAGAGCTTGGATATTTAAGCAATCTTGACAAAAATAAATTCACTAAACTCATTATGTACTTCAAGCCTGGTGCCTTCCACAGAAAAAGGGAAAATATTGATCATGTACAACAGTAGACTCAACTTGCCCCAAACATTAACTTCCTTAGTGGGTAAAAGTAAAACCTGCACATGACTGAAATCCATTCAAACCATGAATGAGGGATCTAAATACTTTTACTTACATAAACACTACTTGAATTTTTTTTAAATTAAAAAAATTCGAAGCTTTTCAAACTTATTTGGACAAAATACTCATATACGTATCTATCACTTTTACCTTTGAAATAATTTCAAGTCTGCATGTTTGTCTTGTACTGCACTTCTTTCTCTTCAAAAAATCTATAAATTACATTATGTGAAAAAGATACTTAAGTACTATCACTTTCAACTAACAACTCATGCAAAATCTACTGTTGCTTTCCTTAAAAAAAAAGTGCTACCGTAAACTACATGACATTTACTGCATTATTGAAAAGAAAATGTTCGTGTTTCCTCATAGCTTATAAAATTATACATATACCCTTCATAACCTAAAGGATAATCATTAGGTTTTTATTAATAAAAAAAAAAGGTGAATGGTTTCAGGAACACCAACTATAACATAAGAGAAAAGACAATGAAACAAACAGCACTCATTAAAATAAAAAACATAAAATACATACCACACTTGTAAGCATAAGTACACAATATCAGATGCTAACTTGATTATTCATGGACCATGAATATTATACACATTTGCTACAATATTGGAATAAAATTTACTAAAGCTATTTCTCACCTACACTTGAGATGATCAGCATCAGTATCCACCTTGAGTACAAGCTGAATTAGGACTGCAATAAATTGCCCTTACTAAGTGATTTTCTCTCTTTCAACTCTTGTACTGTTTTACTGTAATGTATAACCTAATATTAATAAGTCATGGATAAATGGCATAAGCTCTCAATATCACTCAATGATCCCTAAAATTCCTAAATAAATCCTACAAAAGTAAAAAAGGATATCATCTGATAATAAACCAGGTTGACAATTTCTGTAGAAAATTTTTTTTTTGAAATAACTCGAATGAGTGGGGTCATATTTGCGTTGCGAGACACTGAACAAAGCTCTATTACAATAAAATAAATTTCAGGCATTTTTCCAATAAAGAGCAATAAACAAACCTACAAAATAGTGTAAAACTATGTACCTTAAATGATGACTCAAGATCTTGAAAATAAAGTGACAGAAATAAACCAGTAACTTGGGTGACTGAAATAACCTAAAATCTAATGAGTAAATTATATCAAATTCCTTGACTTAAATGATCTCACTTACAAACGAGAATACACAAGTTCAAGAAACAAGACTGTCGGTGTCGTTTCCTTGTTGCATCTGTACATCCCAACTGGAATTTGCCAAAAGACTTGGAGACAGGGTATCAGTTGAAGCAAATGGTGCTTGAATGGTAGGATATGCAACCACATCTCCCTCTATCCAGCAGTTCAATGTCCAAAATGAGCTGTTTGGAATAAGATTATAATTAGATTTTAAAGTCTATGACACTGGTGCTAAAGATTCAACCCAACTTCCAATAATAAAATAAGCATCTGATGAAAGTTATAAAAATCTTATTCCAGCTAAGGAGCAGGCATTATTAACAATAATTCATGTCTAGTATTTCAAATACTTTGCACAAATCTTTGAGATGGTTTGCATATGCAATGATGAAGGATGAAGAAAAATTACCTAGCTAAGCAGCAGATATGGAAAGTAATCCTTCAATTATCCAGATTAATAGTGCAAAGGGCTCATCGGATGATGGTTAAATCTGGATAAGGGCAAGTAAAAAATCTAAGTGTTCAAGGGCATCTACATACCCTTCTACACCTAACCTTGTCAATAACACATTACTGTAAACACTCAATATGCTTATAAACAACCAGTATTACACTTTAAACTGAAAAATTTATGCAAAGAACAATTATCTACCTTTTCCCCATACTACATATTTGCATCAAAATATACTGCATAAATACACCCTACAAAAACACTCTAGTTCCCTTTCTCTCTCTAGTAAAATGACACATTTTGGTTGGTATGTAGCCTAGCTGTGTCAACCCACAGTATACCATTTGCATAAGTCAAATAGGTTATTACAGGTTTATTTAAGATGAAGTTAATGGTAATGAAACCAATAGTTCTCAGGATCCTGAAGCACTTCATAATTGAAAGATTTTACAAGTAAACCTGATTGACAAAATTACTATCTCATTCAAAATATGACAGAGGATGCAAACCCAACTAATTGCAATAAATTTTACCTTGATAAAATGTCAATCACATGCCATTTAAAAAGACTATAGTACATGCATGAACATTTTATCAATAAATATTTGCTACAAAAAAAGGAATTATAATACACTCTAATTTACCTGTGGAAGGGTGGTTACACCAACAAGGTACATAGGATGAAGGATCTAACACTCTTCATGGGGCTTCAGGGGAGTAAGAACAATTCGTGGGTCCTCCTCTAGAATACGTTCGGTGTCATCGCTGTCAAAGAGCATGTAATACGGGGATCAATTTATAATCAACCAACATACTCCTTATGACACCTTAGTACAGTATAAGAGTTACAGCTATGAAGACAAATCTACAAGGAAATACAGGAAAAATAACAAATTATATCTACTCCCAAAAAGGGAAGGTAGGTTGCTATTATGCCAGTACTTGAGACTTCAGTTGAACTTATACAGTAGAGTAGTCTATAAGTTAAATTTACCTATACAAATTAAGAGTATTATTCATAATGGCAACTATCATTCCTCAGTTATATTGACATTGGCAAGGAAAAAATAAAAATGATATGAGATTTTGTAATAATAAATTAATGAATCAGCAGAAAATAACTACTACTTAATATGTGCATATATATACATCAAGAATACATCTACTACAGTGATGTTTTCATATTAAAACTAATATTGTAATACTTACCTGAACACCTGAATTAGCCCTGGTCACCTGACCAGCCTGAACATAAGCCCACTCATTTACCCACACTTGGGAAAATTTCAACTGACAGCATTACCAACGCTGCAGGTAAACATTGATTACCAACTTACCTGTCTACCGTTGGCAACACTGCTGCCAGACATTGGCCGGCAGATGGTTCCCACCTTCAATCGTCATAATCACTAATCACTGAAGAAGGGAAGTGGATGGGAGTCATTCAGGTGTTCAGGTAAGTATTACAATATTAGTTTTAGTATGAAAACTTCTTATTGCAATATACTTCCTGACCACCTGAATTAGCCCGATTAACAACATTTACACCGAGGTGGGGTCAATTCTAGTATCAGCCTGACCTACTCTGAGGCATATGGAGGTAACTCAGTTTAACCTATTTGCATAATCTTTGATCTCACCCATATTTCATCCATTAAGTGAGATGCCCAAAGGAGAGAGTACCTCGACATCAGCCTCGTAAGTCTTGGGCTCGTCATTGTCAAGCTATCCTCCCATTCGGTATATATATCATACCTTGCATGAATGGAGGGGAACTGAAGCCTCCCATGTGGCTATCTAGCCTCCCCTGTATGGAGGAGAAGTTCCAAGGACAGAAATTCTACGACGTTCTCTGCAGGCTATCAGTGCGGTGTGTGCGCGAAGGATAAAAAAAAAAAAAAACCTGCGAAGGATCGAAAAAAAAACCTGTGAAGGATAAAAAAAAAATCTAACACTTTTGCATCCCTACTTTGCACTATGCCCAGACTATTGCAAACCGCATTGGCTGCCACAAAAGGACCAAGGAGAAACCCTCTTCCGATGAGAATTGGATGTCTCTCAGATAAAAAAAATGCAAACATAGATGTCGACTTCCATGTTGCTGCCTCTAGAATCGCCGACACCGAATAATTCCTATGGAAAGCTGCCGATGTCGCCATGCCTGATACTGTGTGCTCTAGGGTGGGAATCAGTAATAGACGAACACAGTCCTCAAGCGAGGAAACTTTAAACGCTCTCGGCAAGGGATTGCTTTCAAACTCAGATTTCACTCTAAATTCTGGGAGGTAAGAGAGATAAATATCCTTGTCAGAATATGATACTTTTCTAGACACTGCTTGGATTTCCCCAACTCTCTCAGCTGTCAAGAGCGATAACAAGAACAATACTACTTTCCTAGTTAGCTCCCTCAAAGATAAGCTTTCTAAAGGTTCAAAAACTTGAAAACCCAAAAGGTTCAGAACCACCACTAAATCCCATGAGGGCTCGAAGCGGGACTACTGGACGTTCGATTTTAAAGGACCTGAGGAGGTTGTGCAATACCCTACTACTGGATAATTCCGGATGATGTAACCTAAAAGTGCTTGCGAGCATTAACCTATAACCTGTAATTGTTGAATAGGATAATTTTCTAGATTCCCTGAGAAACAGGAGATCAGAAACCTTTGCTATAGTAGGACAAGAAATACTGTGCCCTTGTCTCCTACACTACCTGCGATACATCGCCCACCTGACTTGGTACAATTTCCTAGTCGACTTGCTTAAACAAAAGGAGAGCTGTTGAGCCACTGCTGAAGAGATACCGGAGTTACGGGTGGCTCGCTGGACAGTCTCCAGGTAGCTAAGGTTTTTGTGGAAATAAGGAAAATGTGGCTGTCTAAGAGGTCTGGGAACCAGGGTCTCTGCGGCCAAAACGGGTCTATCAACGTCATCTACGTGTTCCTGCAGTTTTTCAGCTTTATCAGCACCTGGCGTATCATGCCGAAGGGAGGGAAGGCATACACCTGCATATTGTCCCATTCGTGTAGCATAACACCCATCCTGCAGGACATGGGATACACTACTGGCGAGAAATAGACTGGAAGGCAATAATTTAACCTGGTGGCGAACACGTCCACAGTAGCCGGCCACATTTTCAGCAAGATTTGCACATCTTCCTGTGCTAAGGCTCACTCGCTCCTTTGGACTTCCTGTTAGTGACTCAAGGTGTCCACTAATACGTTGAGTTTCCCCGTGAAAAATTATTGAAGTAACAAAACTTTATGGCTCTTGCACCAGCGCAATATCCTCTGAGTGATCTGATTCACTGATTCAGAGTTGATGATCTTGTGCCCCCCTTCCTTTTTGAGATATGCTAAGGCCGTAGTGCTGTTCAAGAAGTGCGCTACGACCTTTCTACTTACCAGCCATACAAATTGTTTTACAGCTTCTTCTACTGCTCTTAGTTCCCTGAAATTGATAGACTCCTCCCGATCCGGAACCCTACAAAGGCTAAGTTTCCACTAGGGTTGCTCCCCAACCCCGATCTGAGGCATCTGTGTACAAATGAACGTCCGGAATCAGGGGGCTAGACTTACGCTGACGGTCAGATGACTTTCTTCTGACCACCACCGAAGATCCTCGAGGCAGGAATCGTCCCAAACAATCACTGCACTCTCTTCCCAAAAGTCCCAGCAATTCCTGAGACATACCTGTAGAGCACGCATCTGGAGACAAGAACCTGGAATCAGAAGAGACAGAGATGACATCCTCCCTAACAAACTTTTATCTTTTGCTGGCTGGGCTTGGTTTGACAAGAAGTTCTCCACCTGCCTCAACCTGGTCAGCACTCTATCTTGCGTCGAAAAAGCCTTCAAACAACACGTCTGAATCACTATTCCCAAAAAGGTCTTTACTTGGGAAGGAGAAAGCGAGCTTTTTTCCATGTTGATTCAGATCCCAAAGGTCTGACAAAAGATCTAGAAGAAAATCTCTTGCTCTTATACGTTCTTCCTTGGAGGAAGCCTGGATTAACCAATCGTCCAGGTACCACCTCATGCGGAAGCCCTGACGATGCATGATGGATGAAATTGGAGACATCACCCTTGTAAAAACCTGAGGTGCTGTAGTCAGCCCGAAGCAGAGGACTTAGAGCTGGAAAGACCTGTATGGACCTGCCAAATGAAGGAACCTCCGAGGTTCCTGGTGTAATGGCACCTGGAGGTAGGCGTCCTTGTGGTCCACAGTAATCATACAGTCGTCTCTCCAGACTGATCTCAGCACCGCTTGGGAGGTTTCTATGTGAAATCTTGTAGCTGCAATTAAAGCGATTGAGCTCTGAAAGTTCTATAATGGGCCTCCAAGTACCTCCTGTTTTGGAAGTCACGAAGATTCGACTGTAAAAGCCCGGAGACGGGGGAGCTTGTTCAGTAGTTACTGAATCTCCAAAGCCAGGGTTATACCCCTGATGGATGATGGGGAATAGCTGGGAAGATGAACCGGGGAGTCCGACAAAGGAGGAAAAGAATGAAAAGGAATTCTGTACCCCTCTCTCAAAACCTCCACTATCCAACCTTTGGCACCCCACTTCTCCCAGGTGTCTGCAAAGTGGGACAGACAACCCCCTACTGTTATCGACGAGGGTAACGTCTCAATATTTCTGAAAAACTTCTTATTCACCAAAGGTTTGGAAGCACCCGCTGAAGCTTTAGAAGAAAACCGTACCTTCTTAGGGGACCTAGCGAGAGATCGTGAACTCAAGCGTTTACCTGGCAAAGGAATATGGGAACCTTTGGGCGACTTGATGCCCCGAGCTGCTATGCGGATCATCGCCTGCTGAGATTTGACAGCTGACGTTGACGAAACAAAGTTTACCATCGAAGCAACATCCTCTTCCTTGAAAAGGCTGTCAGAGTGCGAGAGGTACCCTCGAGAGAACTCTCTTGAGAATGTCCGGGAAGTGCGGAGGGAATTGGCTCAGGAATAAATCCCTCCTCTTTTTCCCAATAAATGTTGTAGAGCCTGCCGAAATGTTGGCTTGATGAGCTTGCCCCATGGATACTGATGTGATGAGGTTGTCGAATAGGACTGGATATGAAGGTGCGTATCCGTCGCGCTTCAGAAAGTCCATCAGATCCGAAAGCATTCACACTGAATATGACAGAACCTAAGACTGACCCCTAAAAGTGTCTTCTAGTATAGAAGCTTCCCACAAGGAAATACTCATCTGCCTATTAGATGAAGCAACTCTGGATTGAAGCGCTTTTATCGATTCGTTCAACGGTACCCTTGAGCCAGATGAAGGGTTACCTGCGATACCATACAACGGCTTCCTACTGGGAAGCAAACGCGAATCTTATTTCCCTGACCCTACTATCGAGCATCCGCCTCCCTAAATGCCTGCTCCACCCTACCGAACCAAGGTTGTTTACATGAAGTATGAAGAACCGTAGGTTTTATTGAATATAGCTCTTCAAACATTGCCTGGTTAGGCTTCGATGGTTTTTCCGCGACCTTGAACTGCAGAAATAGATAGTGAATGAACTCAACCATTTGCTTATATTTGCTCTCTTCCGCATAATGAAAACCCAAATCTGAAACCAGACCTTCGTCCTCTCTAGAGAGTTCTTTGTCCATCTCGTCAAGCCGTAAAGGAGCAGAAGAAGAAGTACGAACCCCCAAATTACCTAATCCTGAGGAAGGAGAACCCAGCACCTCCGAACCCTTACCTTCCCTACCTAAGCTTACCGGTAACGACCCCAAGCCAACTGCAAAAGATTGCGTCCAACCTTTGTCGACCCCGATCGCTGACGTAAAACACCTGACACAGCCAAACTGTCCGTGAAAGTCTGCGCCACACCTACACTGAGCATACCTGGTACCAACCTGCCCAAGGTGAATGACCCTGGTTGCGCAACCCCACCCTCACTGAGAGAGGATGGCGTAGCCTGCGTGCCAACCGTAGCCAAACCTACCCAACCTGGGTTCTGTGAAGCTGAAGGAGCCAGGTCCAGCGCAAAACATGTCGGGTATCCCAAACCAGAACCAATGAGCGGAGAAGCCGCAATTCCCATACCACCTAGGAAACCCATCGTCTTAGAAGGACGGACACCTGCAACCGTGGAAACATCAAAGGAAGAGGAAGGAGTTCCAACCCGAACCAACACCATTACCCTTATTCCAAACACCTATACCGCCCTGAACCGGAAATGAGAAAGCCAAAGAAGGAGGAACTAAAGAAGAAGTCACACTCAGAACCACCATTGGTCCCCTGATAGTGGAAGTCGGACAGGTAGCCGATATACCTGTCGGGCCTGCACTTAACGTGGTTGTTAAAACCTTACTGCGGTCTACTGAAAGCGATGTAACTAATGAACGCCTATTCCTGGGTATTCCTGAAGGTTGAGGAAATGTGTTAAGCAAACTTGTGGGAATCTGAGGAGCCAAAGCCAAACCTCTCAAAGGTGACTGATGCACCTGCTCCATACCTAACGACTCGTTTCCCAAGTCTATCGGCTGATTTGAACTAAACCTATTGCCCAAATTCCCTTCTGGAAAAGGAGTACCAGAAACCCAGGATGAAACTTGACCTGGGAAAAGGGACATCACTGGAGGCACGCCCTGGAAGACATCTGAGAATAAACCGACGAAGGTACCAAAGGCAGCACTGAAATGTGACTCGGAAAAGGAAGAATAAGAGAAGTCCTGAGAAGTCTGTTTAGAAGGTAAAGAAACTGTAGTAACTTTCGGGACAGGTGGAAAGAGCGAAGACAAAGAGGAGATGTAGAAGGAGATGAAGCCATCCGTTTCAAGGGTAAGAAATATATGGACTCATCTCCCCGCCCTTTCGATAATCGAGACGCATTTTGTTTGTAAACTCAGGGAAATTCCTGAGGACATGATCCTGAATGTTAGGAAACCCCAGGTGAAAACACTGCCTTACTATTTGTCTGTACCCCTGAAAGAGGCCTAAGAAATTTGCATTATACTCCACTAAGTTAAAAGCAGTCTTATCCAACAAGCTCTCAATGGAGAAAGGCTCCGAGCTAACCCCCAAAGGGAAAGGAACCTTTGACGACGAAGGCGATTCCTCTCTACTTATACTGCTGAACATTACCCTACTATATCCAAGGAAGACTTAATGGACTTGACACGTAGCAAACTAGCCAGGGAAAAAAAATTCTGAGGGATCCAAAGGAGACCCAAACCTACCAGGGTTGAAATCAGAACTCGAAGAGGGCCGTTCTTGCAACTTCTTTTCCAATACATCTACGGTAGCATCCCTAACCGTCTTCGTCTCGCCTATTGCCAACTTATTTTTACAACTTACACTTTCAGGGGATAGGGGAAAATCTGCTACTGACACTGCCTGCTCCATGCCAGGGGGCCAGCAGATCCTACCGTTCAGGTCTGTGGTTCTCCATGACCCCCGGCACCCGTTGGGGCTGGTTCTGGAACAGGCAGGGGAGAGAACGATTAGAAATTGGTTTCTTATCACTAGAATCTTTATCCTCATTCAATTTTGCCATTAATTAGAAAAAAGACTTGTCATACTAGAAGACAACCTATCCTCTTGTTTCTTAAAAAGCGCAGACTCCAAATCCTCTGATTCTGCCTTCTTAGGCTCAGTAGCTACCTTGCATTTTCTCTTGGCTGCTAGTGCCTTCCTATGCTCTAAACATCCTTCCATCTGGTCTGTCGACCAGTCCCTACACTCATCACACCCTTGAGTTAAAATGCATTGCACCTTTCAACTGCTTATACACATAGAATGGCGATCGTGCCCGAGGGTACTCATCCTTCTTTTGCAGGCCAAGCAGGACAGAGGTGCTCCCATGCCATTGCTGCTGTGCTGATTGGAGGGCGTAGAAGGGGAAGGTTTCAAAGGCAGGGCTGAAGAAGTGTCTTTAGATGAGGAATCCATGGTCAAAGGCAGAGTCCGTCAATGTTTATTAAGCCCAAAATCCAAAGGAGAAGTCTAAAACGTAATCCAAAATGAAATACAGGTCGTCAACAACAGGTCTATTCCTAAATTTGCTGTGGGGGTCGGGCTGGAAGACTAAAAATGTTCTCTTGCAACAGGATGCGTGCTATCCATCGAGTGAACAAAAAACAATTGAAGGTGGGCCCACAACCGTCTACCGGCTGGCAGACAGGTAGCTCAGTAAGCAATGTTTACCTGCAGTGTTGGTATTGCTGGCAGCTAAAATTTTCCCACAAGTGGGTAAATGAGTGGGGTTATGTTCGGGTTGGTCAGGTGACCAGGGCTAATTCAGGTGTTCAGGAAGTGTGTTGCAATAATCTTTTTAGTAAATGTAATAAGGTATAATGCATGAATAAACTATCAAACACAGTGCATGCAACTTTTCCAACTTATGTTATGACATTCATTTTGTTATATAGCCCAGTGGTAAGTGGAGAACAGTTGACTCAGAACAAGAAAAATAACTAAACATATCTTATATCTTAAAGACATTGCGGAAGCTATAAACTTTTGACAGAAGGTTCAGCACGCCATGCTAGTTCAAAATTGCCTGTATGCCACACAGCTTTGTAAGAACTGTTCATAATCATTTGGCAAATAAGCGTAAGACATGGTAACTGACTATATTTCTTATGCTGATTACATGGAATGAGAGGGCATAACATCAAAATTCTAAATTTAGGCCACAAGCCAAGCTCTGGGACCTGTGAGGTTATTCAGCGTTAATAGACAATTTGAGAGTAAAAAGGTTTTAAAAGGTGTAACAGGAGGAAACCCTTGCAGTTTGCACTATGAAACAATTAAGAGAGGGTGGAAAGTAGGATGGAAGAAAAGACAATATGAATCTTCTTTCCCAAGGTTATCCCTACATTAAAGGGTCAGTTGCCAGATGCGTCTTTACCATCTTCTATCAAAGGCATCATCCTCTGCACTACGAAACAATTAAGAGAGGGTGGAAAGAAAGATGGAACAAAAGAGAATACGAATCTTCTTTCCTACTATCATCCCTACATTAAAGGATCAGTTGCCTCATGCACCTTCACTGCCTTCTATCAAAAGCATCATTCTCCACCAAACCTCTTCTCTCCTTATCTTCCCCAGTTTATCTCGCCTGTCTGTCTAACCTCTCAATCTTCTTCTTCAACAGGTTCCTTCCAAGCCCTCTTCACTCCCTCATCATCCATGCTCAACACATGCCCATACCACCTAAATCGTCTCTCCTATCACCTCTGTGATCTTTACTAAGCCTGCCTGCCCTTCTTAACTCGTTATTTTCCAATCTCTCAAGCAGCGATATTCACATAATCCACCTCAGGATTCTCATCTCTGTTCTCTCAAGCTTTACTTCCTCTTTTCTTCTTAAGAGCCCATGTTTCCAATCCATACATTAACACTGATCTTATCACTGTGCTGTAGATCTTGACTTTTAGCTTGATATGACAAATTTTTAATTAATTTGTATTTTTTACAGCTAACAAACCTGAGGTCTTAACAATAGGATAAATCTTCTGGTGTGGCTGGAAACAGGTTAAAAACAATCAAAGATTATAAATGCAAAGAATCTGCGGCATCTGGCATCCAATGCACAGTTGAATCTTCCAACACAAGATGAAATGTAAGAGGGGTGGCTAGAGGTGGGCAGTCATGTTAAGACCTCAGGTTTGTTAACTATGAAAAATACAAATTAACTACAAATTTGTAATGTGTTCATACACGGAACAAACCTTCAGTCTTGACAATAGGATAGACTCATAGTACTTGGAGGGAAGTATGAGAATCCTGAACCGACTGGGGGTTTGGCACACCTGAACATTCTTTTTAGAATATGAGATTGCTAAAGAAGAGGATGTTAGATATGTCGATAATGCTCAGTCAGTCCACTGGGTTTAAATACAATGAAACATGACCAGATTCATTGCATTCAAAAAATCCAAAAGAACTATATCTCTTCTGGCAACAAACCAAGTAGGCCACAAGAAACGAGTTTGCCACCACTCCTTGCTTCCCTTGCTGGAGAGAGGAGTTTAAGCTAATGAAAAGCAAATTTGTATGTTGCATGGAACATGAAAAAAGCTATAACAGTATGGCTGCAATGCTCACCTGTATTGAGCCAGTTCCAGCGTATGATATGTCTATTCTTCAAACTGCCCGTTGGCATGGAGAAGAAATGGGAAAGAATAGAGGCCAGTCAACTCCCTCATTCCCTACTCCACACAATAATCTTAAGCAAGAAATAAAACTGTCCCGGTAGGGGCACTGGATGAGTCACACTTGTTGAACAGCCACCACTGGACCCAAGAAAAAACATGTCCAAGGATCTGTGAGCAACATTCTTCATGTACAATAAAATTAAAGTGGTTTGAAGCAGTCAACTAGCATTCAAATCCTATGAAAAAATAAAGCACCTTAAAATCCCAGGGAGGAAAGTATTCCCCTAGTGTCATGCACCTCTGCATGCACCCAATCGGTGGTAGTACTTGATGATGAGGAGTCAGCTTGTCTAAACCTGAGAGGGTGTTCTAGGACACCCCTTTCTTGACCTAGCCTGAGTCAACATGAAGTCTATGACAACCTCTAGGAGACGAGACATTCAGATAACGATGCAGTACTGGACAGGACCCTGTAGCTTTCCAACCCTTCCAAGGAAGCCAAGGTCAGAAGGAAAACTGCTTACAAAGTCAGTTTCCTGGGAGATGATTGATGCATGGGCTCGAAGGAGGATGAGAGAGAATACTCAGTACCAGAGTATGGTTCCAACTGATTAAGGTCCCATACTCAGTACCAGAGTATAGTCATAAGTAGGAGGCCTGTTCCATGCTCTTGAACCACACCGAGGATTCTCATGGTGAAGAGAGGTTGGCATTCTCCAAACGAACTAATACAAGTAAGTCCTGTAGCTACCTGCCAGTATCAACAGAAGGAATCTCCTCTGTTCTGAAAAACATTCAGAAGACCTTGTCTACTGAACAGGAATTTTGAGTGGAGAGAGCCTTTCAATGACACCAATCACAGCAGCAGACAGTTCATCTTGTCATCTTGTATATGGCTGACGAAGATCCTCTGAAGAAATAGCCTTACAATTTTGAGTCACTGTTCCGCAGGAAAGATCTGAAAAAAATACAGTGCTCCCTGGTTTTATGCGTTTCACATTCATTGCGGATTTTTGTGGAACACATTATTTATTTTTCCACCAGGGGCTTTCACTAATTTGCAGATTTCCTCTACTGACCATATCTCTAAAATTATTACTAAATTACTTTTTCTTTGTAGCGCAACACTATTTATTAACTAATTAATGTATTTTTTCACATTGTGTATGGACTAGTAGACACTGCAATGTTCCCTCTTCTTGTAAAACACCCTCCAATGGGACTTAGGACAGGAATGACATTCCGAGCAGGTATCAGTAATGGTACACTAATTAGCTCGGCACCTACTACATGTTCGTAGACGATAAAAACCTGGAGCACGGGAATCCCTTAATACCCGGGCACATGTATTGGTGAGGCTGTGAAGACTCAAGAGGAATCCATTATGAAACAGAAATACTCACACAACAAACACACTGAAAAAGAAAGGAAACATGGGCACAAATTAACCGGCTTGGAAAGAGAGCAAAAGTGTAAGCATCTACCTTCCAAGATGGTTAAGAAAAGACTAATGCATCACGAAGTAAGGTGCATTGTTTCTGACCAGCTATCACCTCGTACGTGCAGGAGTTTCCAGATTTCCCAGATTCCTTGCTATACTATCTTTGATTGTTTTTTTAACCGGTTTTCCAGCTGGCTCTAAGATTTATCCATCCTATTGTTAAGACCGAAGGTTTGCTAGCTATGAAAAATACAAATTGATGAAAAATACAAATTGATTAAAAATTTCACTTTTTATGATAAAAATGATTTACAGCATACTAATAATGTAGTTATGCACCTATCAAGCTCATTCCAGTTTGGGCCCCACAATGAGCATAATAGCAGCCTGATTCATTCTCTCTCTCTCTCTCTCTCTCTCTCTCTCTCTCTCTCTCTCTCTCTCTCTCTCTCTCTCTCTCTCAGGGTAATTTAAGGTGTATTTGAAATGATATTGCTATAAAGATTTTTTATGATAAAGCATATTGTACAATATATTTAAAGTATCCAATAATTATTTGAATTTTATTTTCCCGTAAAAATAGACGGGAAAATATGAAAATAATTAGCATATATTTCAAATAAAGGCAGTCCCCGGTTATCGGCAGGGCTTCGTTCTCTGTAGGGGGCTGATAAGCAAAAACTTCCATTAACCAAAACTCGGCAATGTATGCGCACTGGTTAATGGCGCCTCCGTTGGGTAAGTTATGGCGCCATAATTCTATCATCAGCACCTTATGGCCCCAATAACCGAAAATCGGCCTGTTTTGGCGCCATAAATAACCGATTTCAAAACACTAGACATCCCCATAAAACCGGATCGCCATTAACCAGGGATTGCCTCTAATGCACAACAGGCTTTATCATAAACAACTTTAGTAATATTATTTCAAATATATCTCACATTACCCTTAGAGAGAGAGAGAGGAGAGAGAGAGAGAGAGAGAGAGACGAGACGGTCGGAGAAGAAGAGAGAAGGGAGAGGAGAGAGAGAGAGAATCGTACACATATTATGATCAGTCCGGGGCTCAACCTGGAGTGAGATTAATAGATACATAACTACATTATATTTAGGCTGTAAATCATTATCACAAAAATCAATATTTAATCACATAAACAATATAAAAAAATAAAGTAATTAGTGAATAAAGTGTTATAAAAAACCAAATTACTGATAATTTTAAAAGGATTAATACTTCAGTATTATGTGAGAAAACAGCTTATGTATACAGTACAGGGGTGAACGTATTAGTTGTCAAATGTTCTGTAGGACAGATTTATTTAATTTGTACTAAAAGATTTTATAGATATTTTGCTGCTTACATTAATACAGGCAGCCCCTCTTACCATTAGTATCAGTTACCAGGACTTCTGTTTTATGGTGCTTATTCAATATGTTCTTTACTGGATGTACCTCCTCATAGTCATCTCTTCTCTTTCTCACCCTGCCATTCACATCAGCTTCTACTATTAGTTTCTCCTCCTCTTTCACTGTTCTAATGGTAACCTTAAATTCTTGTCTAAAACAGTTAAAAGAAGGAAAAGGGTTGCAGTTAAGGCTGAATGGAAACTGAAAAGAACCTCAAGTAATGGCTTTGGTGCACGGATGGCAACACCCCCAAAAAACCTCTCTCCACATGAAGACCTTCCCACCATCCACAGGCAATAATACTTAGTATTCTATACCCACACCTTTTCAAAATTTTCATTTCCCTTTGTAGCACATCTATCTCTGCATAACAAGATATTCTTATTTACCAAAAAGGAAGTCATATCATTCCACTGCATCCATGCTGTTCTACTTTATCTTGGTTCCCTCCTAATACCTACTTCACACAGTCATGTTTTTCCCAGGTAACTAATATTTTGTAAGACCTGACCTCCCCCTGTAGCATGGTATTCCCCTCCTTCCCTTTCCTTTTGCAGCTCCTGTGTGAGCAAGTCCAGAGTAAACTTTTCCTGTAATTCCAAGGCTACATGCTCCACTATAGAGCTAGGAAACAGACTACCGAGATCTAATGCAGCAAACAGAAGAGATGATCTTTGTGAGGGAGTCACTCCTTTCATGGTAAAAGTGCACCACAGGTCTCTTTTCTTAAGGATACCAAAGGAAGAAAGCAGCCAGTTCTTGCACACCATCTCTGATTGCCTTGTCTGCACAAGGTAGAACTCCAACCAGTACACTGCAAATTACCCTGGAGGGGGGGTGCATTCCTCTATCTTTTTTTTCAGGGCTCCAACTGCCTAGTCTAAAAAGCTAAAGATCTCAAAAGCTTTAAAAATGTCCTTCACTAGATGATTTACCTCCAAAGAAATGAACAAGATCTTGGCTGAAGCAAACGCCGCCCTTCTCTGGAGGAGGAAGAAACTCCCAGAGAAGGAGCTTCACCAGTGGAATATGACAGGTACAGTGGAACCTCTACATATGAAAGCCCCTATGTACGAAAAATCCAGGTTACGAAAGCAAAGACGAAGATTTTTTTGCTTCTGTGTACGAAAATAATTCAGGTTGCGAAAGGGCGTTTGTACTGTAAACCGAAATTCACCCGGGCCGCTGAGAACAATTTTAAAACTCGCGTGCCGCCAACTCAGTAGACTCGCCGCCATCCTCCTGCTCTCCCATTGGTTCTTGATGCTAGTCACCATCGTTAAGATCCTGTTCTCCTATTGGTCAGCATCGGTCCCATCATGTACCTACGGAAAGGTGTCCTTCGACCATTTCGTCGCAGCAGCATTATCGTACACACCTGGAATTTGTTCGTTCACATAAATTTCATTTGTTAACGTAAATTCGTGTTAGTGATTTTGCTTCCTTTGTATATTGTAAGTTACTTTATCGTATAATGTGTGAACTTAACCCTCTTACGCCGAAGGGGTATAATAAAAATCGTCTCCCGTATGCCAAGGGGGTCTCGGAGTGAGCGCCGAAGCGGATTTTTTTTTTTTTTTTTTTCAAAAAATCACAGCGCGCCTAGTTTCCAAGATTAAGAGTTCAATTTTGGCTTCTTTTTTTGTCATTGCCTGAAGTTTAGTATGCAACCATCAGAAATTAAAAAAAATATCATTATCATATATAAATAATGCGATATATGAAAGCGCGAAAACAAAATTTCATATATAATTGTATTCAAATCGCGCTTTGAGCAAAACGGTCAAAGCTAACGAGTTAATTTTTTGTTGTTGTTTTGTACACTAAATTGCGATCATTTTGGTATATAACACAATGTAAAACGATCAAAGCAACACAGCAAAAATATTTTCACAAAACGATGCATGAATTCATAACGAGCGGACATAAAAAAAAATGTTTTTTTCAAAAATTCACCATAAATCTAAATATTGCTCTTGAGACTTCCAATTTGTTTCAAAATGAAGATAAACGATTGAATATTACTATACTGTAAGAGTTTTAGCTTACAATTGCAGTTTTCTACCATTTCGGACGAGTTAAATTTGACCAAATGTCAAATTTTTTTTATATATATTTTTTTTATATGCAAATATTTCGAAAATGAGAAAAGCCACAACCTTCAATTATTTTTTGTTGTATTCTACATGAAATTGTGCACATTTTCATATATAAAACTCTATGAAATGCCTAATATGAAATGAAGCAAATATAACGAGAATGTGACGTATGCATTTCGGAGATTTGCGGCGGAGAATCCGCGAGCGTAGGGAAGGTAAGTTTGTTGTTTTAAATTCACTATAAATCTAAATATTGTGCTAGAGACTTTGAATTTGTTTGAAAATGAAGATAAATAACTGAATATTAGTAGACTGTAAGAGTTTTAGCTTAAAATTGCATTTTTCAACCATTTCGGTAGAGTCAAAGTTGACCGAACGTGGTTTTTTTTTCTATTTATCGTGATTTATGTGCAAATATTTCGAAAATGAGAAAAGCTATAACCTTCAATCATTTTTTTTTTGTATTTTACATCAAATTGCGCACATTTTCAAATATAAAACTTTATGTAACAGCTAATTTAAAATGGTGCAAACATTACGACAATCGCACGTATGATTTTTTCGGAAGAGTTACCGCGCGGATGTAAGGAAAATATATTTTTTTTCATAAATTCACCATAAATCGAAATAATGTGCTAGAGACTTCCAATTTGTTGCAAAATGAAGGTAAATGATTGAATATTACTAGAATGTAAGAGTTTTAGCTTACAATTGCATTTTTCGACCATTTCGGTAGAGTCAAATTTGACCGAAGGTTGAAATTTTTGCACTTATCGTTATTTATATGAAAATATTTCAAAACTGATAAAAACTACGACCATGGGTTATTTTTAGTTGTATTGTGCATGAAATTGCGCATATTTCCATATATAAAACTTTATGTAACGGCTAATTAAAAATGGTGCAAACATTACGACAATCGCACGTATGATTTTTTTGGAAGTTACCGCGCGGACGTAAGAAAAAAGTTTTTTCATAAATTCACCATAAATCGAAATATTGTGCTACAGACTTCCTATATGTTGGAAAATGAAGGTAAATGATTGAGGTAAATGATTGAATATTACTAGAATATAAGAGTTTTAGCTTACAATTGCGTTTTTCGACCATTTCGGTAGTCAATGTTGACCGAAGGTTGAAATTTTGGCACTTATCGTTATTTATAAGAATATTTCAAAACTGATAAGAGCTACAATCATGAGTATTTTTTTGTTGTATTTTACATGAAATTGCGCACATTTTCATATATAATACTCCATGTAACGGCTAATTAAAAATGTTGCAAAAATTATGTCAAAGTGACAAAATAATTTCCGAGATGTGTCGCTGATACTTTTTAGTGTGATAAGAAAGAAATTTGCGCTTGCGCACCTGTGTAACGATTGTAAACAAAACAACACCTAGATCCATGAACTCCCAGCATCCCCCAAGGAGCATGATTCCAATATGTTGGAAAATGAAGGTAAATGATTGAATATTACTAGAATATAAGAGTTTTAGCTTACAATTGCGTTTTTCGACCATTTCGGTAGTCAACGTTGACCGAAGGTTGAAATTTTGCCACTTATCATTATTTATATGAATATTTCAAAACTGATAAAAGCTACAATCATGAGTATTTTTTAGTTGTACTATTCTACATGAAATTGCGCACATTTTCATTTATAATACTCCATGTAACAGCTAATTAAAAATGGTGCAAAAATTATGTCAAAGTGACAAAATAATTTCTGAGATGTGTCGCTGATACTTTTTAGTGTGATAAGAAATAAATTTGCGCTTGTGCGCCTGCGTAACGATTGTAAACAAAACAACACCTTGATCCATGAACTCCCAGCATCCCCCAAGGTGCGTGATTCAAAAGTTTTTGGCTGTTAGGCCTATAAGTATTTTTCCGCGAATTTAAAAAAAAACTTTTCTATGTTGACGTAAATTACGTCCAGTCGGCACCCAACAGACAATTTATCTCGACGTAAAATACGTCCAATAGACATTTAAGGGTTAATAGGTGGTGGTACCAGGCCAGATGCAACGGGCACAGAAGCAGGTGAGAGAGGGGAGACAGGAATACCCATTAACTCTGAAGAATCCTCAAAAATAGGCAAGTATATGGATAAAGGTCTACTGACCACTGAGCTCTGTTCAGTACTAATATCATAAACACACACCGGCAGCTTGGAACATACCAGGCTCTTGCTCTACTGGATGCTTGGACAACAAAACACACACTGTGGTCACAGAGCATTGAGCTCCCACCTGGCACTCGATTCCCACCAGGCACTCAAAAAGCACTCTATGATCATAATTGGAATACTTGGCACCTACAGGGTGCTTAGAAAACACTTCGCGTTTGTCTCTCACAGAACACTCGTCTAACACTGTGCTTGACTCCTCCCAGGCAGAAACTATAAGCTCAACACACACTGAGTGTTTGGGAGACTTAGTGCAAGAACGCGCGGGAATGGAATAATCGGGAGACAAATTAAGTCCCTGGAACACTCTTGCCACCAACAAAAACAAGACATAGGGTAAAAATTTATGAGTGATATGGATTTCACCACAATGGCAAAAACTCTGATAATCCTTGTTCACACAGCAGCAGACTTACTAACCCATATGGTGATTGGATAAAAACTGAGGGTATGCACCACATGGAGAGGGCAGGTACTTCCCTACTCACCCTTCTGTAGCAATCTTAACATGTTTCAACTACCAAACCAAAGTTGTGCCAGAAATACTTATGTACAAACGATGAAGTTTGTAGCCTGTGCCAGAAATACTTCTGTGCAAAAGATGAAGGTTTATATGCAAAAGATGAAGGTTTATAGTCTTATCAGAACAAACATAAAACGCATATGGAAAAAAAAAAAAAAAAAAAAAAAAAAACAAAAAAAAAGAAAAAAAAAAAAAAAAAAAAAAAAAAAAAAAAAAGGGGGGGGGAGATCCGATACTCTTGAAGTGATACTATTAACCTAATGCATATACAGCATCACAACCAAGGGATGTTACAACACAAGAAGTCTCATTGAAAATTTTTTTTTTTTTTTTTTTTTCTTTTACAAAAACTAAGGCTATATTTCTAAAAACTAAAGGCTACTACTGTACATTACACAATTCCCATGGGATTGTCATAACAAAACTGAAATACAGAATACAATGTATACTGTGCACAAATAAGAGAAAGCAATGTTTATTTACCCAATGTCAACTTTCTCTTCCATGAGATGCTGTTCCTCTGATACATCAGTATATGGTGGTGGAGGGGTATTTCCAACACCTGGATGTGTTGGTGGGCAATACTGGGCAGATACAGGCTCTCCGGTGCTAACCATCTGTGAGTATATGAAGAAAAGAACTGAGATTCTACCAAAGTTAGCTCGTTGCTATCGTGCAGTGCATGTAAAATTTTGTTCAACTGTGTAAACTACTCAGGTGTATACCAACTACATTCAACTGTGCAAAATACATAAATTGTGAAACAATTTTCTTTATGTTTCAGTCCATGACGCAACAGCCAACATATAATTTTAAAATCCTCACACACAAAACCTGCAACCAGGCAACTTCTTGATGGCTTGTAAGGTATCAAATTTCATAAAAATCTACTTGAGTTCTATCATAACTTGGATTCATTTTTAAATGTTTCTGTATGAACTCTAAATGTTAGAAAGAAATACTCCAATTACTTCTAGTAATCATTGTCTGCCTGATGAATTTAACCACCATGATATTATTTATAGATATCTATTTCAAATGAACTCACAGCCTTCAAAAGGTTACTGAATTACCTGTCCATTTACCATCATCTGGTTCTCGTGGAGTCTCTTTCTGATTCGAGCAATTTTGCCCGGGCAACATGGAACATTGTAACCCATATTTCTGCATGAATAAAGAAAAAACATGTAGAATTTTTAACTGACAAAGAGGTCTCATATACTATTTTCCAAATATTGTTGAGTTCATGAATACAAAAAAAAAGACACTAGTTAATCATTCCAACTAAATCTCAAAAAAAAATTTTTTTATCCTTATTCAGTTCAAATAATTTTGTTATAAATAATGCCCAAAAATAACATACCTCATATAGAAGACAACAGCAATAAGTGCTGCCAACTCAAGCAAAACCCCTAAACACAAAATGATGATGTAGGCTGTACTGTTCACCTCCTTGACTGAACCATCTTCCAGAGACTGGTAAGATATTGCTCCTACTATTATCATAACCTGAAAATTCATGAATCAGATCAACATTTCACTTTAGTGTATGATGAATTACAATAATTAAATTCTGATACACATTTGTAATCATATTCAACAGGCAGTTTACCTTTCGTTAGAAAATATTTAAGTATACTTCCTACATTATTAAAAATAAATCATATGTGTAAGTAAAAACACACTGCTCTGCCACTACCAGCACTATCATATATGACCTCTATCAGTGACTGTGACCTCAATAATCACATCAGTTTCATTAATGGAGTATGAAGTTTACTCCGTGTAGTTCAAAAGTTATGGCTGAGATTAAAGTTCTATCTGGCCTCTGACTTCACACTACATAGTGGCTTTATAGCTGATACATGTATGCCAACTATGATGTTTGTATCTTGCATATTTCAAAGGTTATGGCTAAAGTTCAAATGCAATTAGACCTTTGACACCACTAGGTAAAATATGTTCTTGTTCTTGACCCTCTGAACCAACTCTAACAAATGTTGAAATTCCATCAATAACATGTTCACTAAACTGACAGATGAATCATGTGGTGTTGAAAAGTAATGGAAACATATTAAGCTTAACCGGTCATGAGTCAATTATAGCAAGTAAAACTTGCAGACATCACCTGCAGATAGGAAAATGTAAAAGTTAAAGCTGCAGACCATGTACAGTTGGAAACAAAGTGGAAACCAAAAATTATGATAAATCTGCAAAAATACTTTTTCCATTTATTAACCATGACTACTTACACAACTTTATGAATAGTGTATATATATAATAAAAAACACTGTTCATAACAGAGCTGCTGTCAGCATGCTTTGTTGGGGGATCTTGGCACCTTTTTCTCAACTCCTAACCTCACTCACATAGTTTCAGTCAAACAATCAATACTAATTTTTAAAGTCTTTGAAAGCTTAATGATACTGGATAAATACCCTTGGCCACCCAAAACCCCATGAGATCGACAATGAAGGTATTGAAGTTGTTTAGACATTTCAAGAAAATTGCAATTGGTAAGTACTGTATCAGATTTCCCATGAAAACTTTCAGAGAAATTAAAGTTAAAACGAAAAAAAAAAAAGCCAACAACAATACCAGTGGACAAGTTTGCATTAGATATTGCAAATGGAAGGCATCCATTCATTATTCTCATTGACTATTTTTATGATACAGACCTGTAGATAATACATGCCTTGAGAATGAAGGAATTAGCAGTGGAAGCTATTACACCATATAAATAATTTGTTAGAAAATGAAGTAAAACAAAGTCATACTATTTCCATGAGGCCAAACCCAGAATTTTTCTAGTTTCTGTACCTCTTCCATCCCTGTCATGACAGGCTATATTATTAAATGCCTTACAGACACAGTACCTAGGCAGTCAATCTCATTCTAATGTGGCTAATATTAACTTGTTAAAAAGCCGTGTCAAAGACGTTCAAAGAGGTATGGCCTATCTATAAACAGCAAAATGCAGTCTCCTCCTGGTGTGTTCCATTGTTCCTGGTGTACATCTGGGATAAGACTTCTGACTCCTGCTATGAAACCACTGCTCATCTATCAGCCTCTTAATAACCATCAACACCTACATGTGCATGAACCTAACAAACATTCACTTGTACTATTCTATACTTAATTGTGCAGTCATTATGCAATCTATAAAAATTATATTCTTTCATAATAAAATTGTTTTACATATACTTACCAAGTACATAATTAAATAGCTAACAATTTCTAAGTACCAGCAACTAAAATTTGAAAATCCTGGTAGCAATTCTCTTGTTTTTATTGTAGATGACCAGCCCCACCCACTTTTGGGGATGAAGGGAAACAAACTAGCAGAGCTCAATGTATGCCCTATATTCCAAGAGAGGGAAGGAGGGTGAGCTCCCATTCTGTACTTACTTGGTAAGTATATTTAAAACATATTTTTATTATGAAAATATCTTTATATAAGTAACTTGGCAAGTAATTACATAGCTGATTTCCACAATGACAGGAGGTGGGATTCATGGACCTACTACTCCAAAGCATTAAGAGTAATGAAATGAAAGTAGAAAGTTGCTAGCATTGACACAATGCTTGTTTCCTTACCTGTTAAGAGAGCTGTTGCAGGAGAATACTGCCTCTGGCAACACTCCTCTTAAGGGGGCCAGCTGGCCAATATAGGACGAAAAATGCAAAATCATGATAAAATTCATGGAGCTTCGTGGCAATGGAAAATGCGTATACGAAATATTTTGTCAAAATTCCTCTTGCTTTCGTAGTTACACGTTTATTAATAAAATTAATTCAATAGGCCAAAAATATTGATCCATACAAGAAAATGCAGTATTTCTTCTGTTATTGTAAATTTTGATGATTGTTATTAAACAAATTGTGAGCACTGGCATCTGTAGAGATTCCATGAGTCATAAGACAGGAAGAGTGAGCTTACACCCTTCAGTGCGAGCAGAACCATGAGAGTACATGTTCAATTTTCACCTCTGACATTTACTTGCTTTTACATCTCTTTTTCTTTGTTTTGGCAAGGTTTTCATCATACCAAAGAGGAAAAGACAAGCAAAACATCTCGCTAACATACAGAAGAAAATTCGCTCTTATAAGAGTTCAGAAGATCATAATATCAGCGATATTAGTGTAGTTAGTGAAGGAGAGAGAGTGTTGAGTAAGGAGTGCCCTGTCTCGACTGACGCAGTGCCCCAGGCTACGATCTTTGAGCAAAGGGATCTTATGATTAAATTATGATAAATAACATACTTTTGGTTTATAAATACCTAAAAAGGAATATAAAATTCATATTAATCATGGTTTATTAACATTGTAAAAATACAAAGAAAAACTTTGAACACCCGTATCTTAAAACTATGATTAAATTATGATAAATAACATAGTTTTGGTTTATTAATACCCAAAAAGGAAAACGTATAGAGTTCATATTTACCCTTTAATGCCGATTAGACGTATTAAAAGTCGACTAAAATTGTCTGTCGTATGCCGATTGGACGTATGGGACGTTGACAACAAAAAAATTTTTTTTTTAAATTCACGGAAAATTAGTTATAGGCCTACTAGGCGAAAACTTTTGAATCACGCGCCTTGGGGGATGCTGAGAACTCACGGATCAAGGTGTTGTTTTGTTAACAATCGTTACCCAGGCGCGCAAGCGCAAATTTCTTTCTTATCGCACTAAAAAGTATCAGTGACACATCTCACAAATTATTTCGTCACTTTGACATAATTTTTGCACCATTTTATATTAGCCGTTACATGGAGTATTATATATGAAAATGTGCACAATTTCATGTAGAATACAACAAAAAACAACTCATGGTTGTAGCTTTTATCAGTTTTGAAATATTTTCATATAAATAACGATAAGTGCCAAAATTTCAACCTTCGGTCAACTTTGTCTCTACCTAAATGGTCGAATAACGCCATTGTAAGCTAAAACTCTTATATTCTTGTAATATTCAATCATTTACCTTCATTTTGCAACAGATTGGAAGTCTCTAACACAATATTTCGATTTATGGTGAATTTATGAAAAAAACTTTTTCCTTACGTCCGCGCAGTAACTTCCGAAAAAATCATAAATTTTTTTGTCTGATTGTCGTAATGTTTGCACCATTTTAAAATGATATTGTTAGAATACAATAAAGTTTTGTACATACTTACCCGGCAGATATATACTTAGCTTATGTCTCTGACGTCCGACAGAAATTCGAATTTCGCGGCACACGCTGCAGGTAGGTCAGGTGATCTAGCCCCCTGCCGCTGGGTGGCAGGAATAGGAACCGTTCCCGTTCTAGAACCAGATTTTCTCTTCCACCTGTCTCCTGAGGGGAGGCTGGGTGGGCCATTCATCGTATATATCTGCCGGGTAAGTATGTACAAAACTTTATTGTATTCTAACAATATCATTTTTGTACATGCAACTTCCCCGGCAGATATATACTTAGCTGATTGACACCCTTGGTGGTGGGTAAAAGACAACTATTTACTGAATAGACAGGTAAACAACATACGTTGTAGGTAATAAATAAATAAAACCTTGGTTCCTACTTGTTCAGGCGGAAGATTCCACGGCTAATGCCTAGGAATCTGCTTCGCCTCAAGAGCCTCAGCGAGGATGTGACCTATGGCTAAGAGTTCTTGTGGGTCTGTCGATGGGGTCTTATCCATTTACTCGACAGAGCCTCTTACATGACAATATGCCTATGCCTAGTGGCATAATTAAGGAGCACAACACCGATCCCGATCACCTGATCCTAACACGAGGGTTAGTGCTTAAGTTGAAAAGAGTTATCCCCAAACTCCTTTCAAACAACCCAAAGAAAAAACACGACGTTAACTACAATTTAACTCACTAGTTAAGGATCAGTATCGGCTCCCTATCCCAGCAATGTATCCGCAGACACGTATCAACCAAGAGAGAAGGATCTCTCGTAGGTTATCTTGACATCCTTCGGATATGGGAAGTTAACACAGAGTTGCATCTCCCGTATGTGACAGCTAATATGTCCTTATGACATATTGTTAAGGAAAGAACAAGAATACAGAAAAGCTCGCACTTCATGCGCTTTTAATTCTCAGCTGTTTGAAGGAATCATCAATGCACTTGTCAAGTGCTTAGGAGATCACATTGTCTCAAAGAAGGCCAGGGCATTCTTTGATATAGATCTCTTCTGGGTGAAGCCTGGAGCCTGGCTAGCACCTCGCGCCTGGCTGGAGCCTTGCGCCTAAATGGCGCCTAGAGCCTGGCTGGCGCCTCGCGCCTGGCTGGCGCCTCGCGCCTGGCTGGCGCCTGATTGGCTCCTCCCTCCTGGCTAGCGCCTCGCGCCTCGCGCCTGGCTGGAGCCTTGCGTCTGGCTGGCGCCTTGCGCCTGGAGCTTGGCAGAAGACTTCATGATTACTGTCTATGAGTCTGCATGCCTCAAGAGTTTCAGCGAGGTAGGGACCTATGACTGACAAACCCTTCTGGATCATGTCAATGGGGGCTAGCCCGCTTACACGACAGAGCCTTCTCGGATCGTGCCAATGGGGCTGACCCACTTACATGGCAGAGCCTTACCTGTATCATATCAATGGGGACTAGCCCTCTTACATGACAGAGCTTTAGGTTTCTCTTTACTGGAAGGAGCCTTGCGCCTGGATGGATCCTCAATCCTGACTGGAGCCTAGCCTTGAAGGAGCCTGGCACCTGGATGGCGCCTGCTGGCTTCTAGAGCCCTGGCTGGCTCCTAGCCTGGCTGGCTTCTGAGCCTGGCTGGCTCCTAGAGCCTGGCTGGCGCCTCGCGCCTGGCTTGGCTCCTCCACACTTGCTGGAGCTTCGAGCTTGGAAGAGTCTCTAGGCTGTCTGGCGATGTCCACATCGGACACTCTTATATCTGTCCGATTTGTTCGCCTCTGGCGCATTTGCGCCAGGTTGGTTGCCGCTCCTTCTCAGTATCCGGCCATGACAGAGTTCCTTGGAACTGTCCGCCTCTGGCGTTTTTCGCCTGTTATTGGGCATTTGGCCCCGCTTGGCTGGCGCGCTACATTGTCCGAGAGTCCTGAACAACCACATAGTTTATCAGGAGACTGGAGAATGGGTGGAAGAAATTCTTCCCCTTTGAGCTTTTGGCCCCTGGCAAGGGGAGGTGATTTTAGTCAGCTACACCCAGTAGACGACAGGATATCTAACAATACGAGAGAGAAGAGTCTTCCTCCGAGGAGGATCCTTCGTGAACACTTCTTTTGCTAACGAGATCTCTTCTTACATGTTGATGAGGTTCCTCGTTGCAGAATCTTCCCTATCCTTGCCCGAAGGAAGGGAAGGAGTCTGGAAGTCGAAGGAGAGACTGAGCTGAAATTGGGCGGAACCCTTATTTCTAGCTCTTATTGTATTCTTCTGAATACCTTCTGGGAAGCATTTTGAGCCCTCATCGCACCCCGAAGACTCTGTAGGCAAAACGTTTAAACCATCTCTTCTTCTGTAGATGAAAATGTAAGTACCCTGCCTGGGCAACTAAACTTCTATCTGAAAGCGTGCGTCAGGAATAGAGGGATTTTAGTTCTTTTGCCAGACATACTATGCTGGCAAGAACCCATTGCCGAGTCTCCATTGAATCTAATGCGAGATTCCAATGCACAAAAAATTCACTTGTCTTCTTGGTCGTTTAGGGCTAAGAGAAACAAAGAATTCCTTCATAAACTTCCTCAAAGAAGTTTGATGAGGAGCAGTTCCATTTTGTCGGAACACGGAATCTGTGGCCACAAAAAAAAAAAAAAAAAAAAAAAATTCCATTCGAAGTACATGATATCCTACTCTTGTCGTATTGAGGTATCGTATAGATCCCGAAGATCTTAATCCTCTGTTATCTCTAATTCCCCTTGTAGAGACAGAGTATAGCCTTTTACTGCGTTCTTTGATAGCAGATATATACATAGGTGATTCTTCCCTCTGAAAGTTAAGAAAAAACCTCGCTATGTGGTTTCACAGAGGTATCGGAAGAGGACAGTTTCCTCATTCCATCTAGCACGATCTGCAGCAATTCTATGTCTTAGCCATGACTATTGTCATTTACCTTGAAAAATCCTCTCATTCATGTCCACTTCTGGTCAGTCTGCACGTGGAAAGACTCAGAGTGGAGAGGTTTTTCAGGTCTATTTATAATAGATTCTGATAGAATATCCAGATACTCTTGGAAAAGCCTTACGAAACATGCTGTGAGAAGAACGTGACTTCTGTGAATCCAACCTCTCTAAGGCCAAAATGAGGCATTCATCCTCTCTTCCTTTGACGCCCATTTATCTTAATATCTGTTAAGAATTTATAACTAGGGAAAAAAGACTAAAGTTTATTCCCCTTCTTTAAATTAAAGATGTCGTATATTGCTACCTCTCTTGGTTCGAGGAAAGGAAGCAGTCTATAGGAAGCCTGTTCGTCTTCTACCTTGCGAAGAGATCTATGAAGACTTTCCGCAGGTTCTCAAAACTCTTTTCAATAAATGTTAGACATACGTTAACAGTTATTATCTTCGATCGAGAAGGTTCTCACGGACATGCAAAATCTTGCATCGAACCTCTTAAGGATCGTTACGTTCCGTGTCTGTTCCCAAATAGGTTCTCTTTTGTTAACGCGAACAGGGGCGAAAAAAGAGATTCTCGATGCTCTTTGCGATATGAGAGTCGTGGAATTGGCCTAAGTGATTAAAAAAAAAAATCATTTCATCATTCCTTGTAAGCGACCCCTTTCCGATTAAATGGGTAACGAAATCAGGAACGAATCTTGCCGTTACCGAGCCTCCGAGAGGCTACTGGTTTGTTTGTTTGTTTGTATGGTGTTTTTACGTGACTTCCGAACCACGTCGAGAGTGAACTTCTATCACCAGAAATCCACATCTCTCACTCCTCAATGGAATGGCTGAGAATCGAACCCGCGACCACCGAGGTGAGAAGCAAACACCAAACCAACCACTACTGGACTCTTAGGTTAATAACTCGCTAAAACGAGAAAATATCTTGGATGGTACTTCTGGCGCATTGCGCCAGGCTGGCGCTTCTGGCGCAATTTGCGCCAGGCTGGCGCTTCTGACGCTTTGCGCCAGGCTGGCGCTTCCTTCTAGTTCTTTTAAGGTTATGTGCCAGAACATCTGTGCCCTTATGGTACCCGACATCCTTCACGTGTTAATTCCGTTCTTAGTAGGAAAAAACTTTTATATGCGTTTAGTATAGTCCATTCAGGGAAACAACTTCTGCCACTAAGAGAATGTTTCCCATCCGACTCACCCATCTTCTCTTGAGCAATATCCGATTCTAAAAAGGTTGTGTGCGTTTCTCGAAAGGATGAGAGAATTATATTATTTCGTGCTCTGCCGTATTAGACTCCTTTATAATACTGTCACATTGTGGTAACAGCATTAATCTAGGAAAACTTTGTAAGGATACTAGGAATTCTGTAGTTAACCTCGGTATGCGCATAAGACTTGACCATACCGTAGTCTTAAAGTGAATTCTCTTCTACTACATTCATCTTCTCACTAAGCATGTACTCTAATAAGCCATGCTTTCGTAAGCATGAGAGCATCATATAATATAGAGTTCCGCTGCGTTAGAATCCTTTAATAATGTTACCTACGGTAAACAGCATTGAAAGGTTGTAATATCTTTCTTATTGAAAGCTTCTTAGCAAAAGGCAGACAATATTTTATTTATGTTTGCTTAACTATCCCCTCAATCCGAGGCTAAAACCGCGATTGTAGGGGAGAGACACGGTTAGTTATTCCATCCCGCAGGAGAGAGACATGTAACCAACCACTCATGACCGACACCTACATGTTACTGCATTGTCTCTAAGGCGCGATAGCAGTCTCCTTTAGCCGTCTGGCCTTACTCTTCCAGAGTTGCCAGCTACTCCATTAAATAAAGGAATCTTATAAAATTATTATCGAACTTCAGGAAGTTCTTATTAATGCATATTTAAGCGAAACAAGACTTCGATAAATCTAGAAGCTAAGTAGGTGTTGTCTTAACAATCCCTTTAAGCGTAGTCCTTCCTAGGAAATTCCTGGAAGGATACTGATAATTGAGTTGCTCTACAAAGAAGTAACTACGGTATGTGTGATTTGCCGTATCGTATTCTCATACAGCAGATACTCTACTACCTTCTTTCCCTGCCGAGGCAGATAAAGGAAAAATTTTTACTGTCTTCGTTCTTTTCGTTAATAGAATGATAGAAAGAGTATATATATCTCCTTAAGGAAAGGAAGTTAATCCAGGAACTCTTTAAATCTTCGTGATTTCCTCATAAATCGCGGAAGAGACAGAATTCCTGTTCGTCTGTAGGGTTTACGGAAGGAAGTAGATATTTCCTATCCGCCATCATACCCAAACGTCGATGAGATTCTTATAAGAAAAACTCCCAAAGCGCTTGCCTCTTCATAACGAGGGAAGAGCATGAATGAAGGAGTGTGTCCGCATTACTCAAAGAGGAGCCTCGCGACTGACTCTTCTCTCTTAAGAAGATTTGGAATATTCTGGCGCCTGGCTCCTTGCGCCTGGATAGTTCCGCGCGCCTGGAATGTTCCGCACGCTAGAAAGGAGACTCGCTCCTGGAACGTTCGCTTGTGTGGAAGGTCCCGTGCGCCCTGATAGTTCGAGCGCCTATTAGACCCCTTTTAGAAAGAGCCTCTTGCCCGGAAACGTTCAATGGAAGGATCGTTCTGATTGCCACTGTACTATAAGGCTCCTTGCTCTAGCCGTCTGTTTTTCTGTTGCAATTTGCGCCAGGCTGGCGCTTCGTCTCTTTGAAGGCGCCTTGCGCCAAGAAAAATTTCCTAGAACGCGGCTCGCGCTCAGTTGCTAGAACGCGGCTCGCGTTTGGTTGTAGGAACGCGGCTCGCGCTAGTCTGTTTTCTGGAACGCGGCTCGCTGCTGGCTGTTGGAACGTGGCTCACGCTAGCTTGCTGGAACGCGGCTTCTTAAGTTCCTGGCTGGCTCTTGCTCAGTGTTCTCTTAGTTTTCAGAGAACGCGCTAGATCATCAAAACATATACATTCTTCGTCTTTTCGGATGTAAGATGAAGAGACGCACTTTTTTAAGGATGCCTTTTCAATGGCTATCCTTGGCAGTCTGGGACGCTCTACAGAACCTGCCGAGGGGACGCCTGACCGGTGGGGATTCTCTGAAACCCCCTTACGGCTTTCGACATTCCTTCTCCCCTGGGCTTGGGAGCTTGAAAGAGGTCTAGGCCTGGGAGAAGACAGAGCCGATCAGACGCACCCTCCACTGCAATGGGGAACACTAGTAATCACTTCTTACCTTTCAATAGCTCGCATTTTGAGCCACAATCCTTGTCTTCAAATTGCAATTATGCAATTATGAATTTGAAGTTTCTGCGAAGTAAGAAAGTGATGAGGATGCAACACTACTAGTACTGTTAATACTCTAATTGCTCGTTAGTACGAGTTTCTAAAAAACTTTTAAAAGAAACGTATCTAGTTACATGCTTTACTCCCTAAAGTAGGAAGTCAGTATATTTCCTCAATCAATTCTAACACTTATTACACATATTAATGAATAAATATTAATATTTCCCTTTCTTGCAAACTATGTGAGTGTCTACCGAAAATTTCGGTAGTTACACGTCATATATTCTTCGAAATTTTCGAAGCCAAATTCATTAAAAAGTTAATAATAGCGTATGCCGAACCAAAGACCCAGTACTTCCCTGCAAAAGACAGCCCAGAAGATCGATGGCGATGAAAAACGAAAATCAAGTCAGGAGGTAGCAACAACATATGTTGACACTACCGCGACAGAGAAAATCTGGTTCTAGAACGGGAACGGTTCCTATTCCTGCCACCCAGCGGCAGGGGGGTAGATCACCTGACCTACCTGCAGCGTGTGCCGCGAAATTCGAATTTCTGTCAGACGTCAGAGACATAAGCTAAGTATATATCTGCCGGGGAAGTTGCATGTACAAAATTAGCCGTTACATAAAGTTTTATATATGGAAATGTGTGCAATTTTATGTAGAATACAACAAAAGACAACCCATGGTTGCAGTTTTTATCAGTTTTGAAATTTTTTCATATAAATAACGTTAAGTGCCAAAATATCAACCTTCGGTCAACTTTGACTCGACCGAAATGGTAAAAAAACGCAATTGTAAGCTAAAACTATTACATTCTAGTAATATTTAATCATTTACCTTTATTTTGCAACAAATTGGAAGTTTCTAGCACAATATTTCGATTTATGGTGAATTTATGAAAAAAAAAAGAAAATTTCCTTACGTTCGCGCAGTAACTCTTCCAAAAAAAAATCAAAATTTTTTCGTTCGATTGTCGCAATGTTTGCACCATTTTAAATTAGCTGTTACATAAAGTTTTATGTATGAAAATGTGCGCAATTTTATGTAGAATACAACAATAAACAACACATGGTTGTAGCTTCGATCAGTTTTGAAATATTTTCATATAAATAACGATGTGCCAAAATTTCAACCTTGATCAACTTTGACTCAACCGAAATGGTAAAAAAATGCAATTGTAAGCTACAACTATTACATTCTAGTAATATTCAATCATTTACCTTTATTTTGCAACAAATTGGAAGTCTCTAGCACAATATTTCGATTTATGGTGAATTTATGAAAAAAACTTTTTCCTTACGTCCGCGCAGTAACTTCCGAAAAAATCAAATTTTTTTGTCTGATTGTCGTAATGTTTGCACCATTTTAAATTAGCCGTTACATAAAGTTTTATATATGGAAATGTGTGCAATTTTATGTAGAATACAACAAAAGACAACCCACGGTTGCCATTTTTATCAGTTTTGAAATATTTTCATATAAATAACGATAAGTGCCAAAATATCAACCTTTGGTCAACTTTGACTCGACCGAAATGGTAAAAAAACGCAATTGTAAGCTAAAACTATTACATTCTAGTAATATTCAATCATTTACCTTTATTTTGCAACAAATTGGAAGTTTCTAGCACAATATTTCAATTTATGGTGAATTTATGAAAAAAAAAAAAAATTTCCTTACGTTCGCGCAGTAACTCTTCCAAAAAAAATCAGAAATTTTTTCGTTCGATTGTTGTAATGTTTGCACCATTTTAAATTAGCTGTTACATAAAGTTTTGTATATAAAAATGTGCGCAATTTTATGTAGAATACAACAATAAACAACCCATGGTTGTAGCTTCGATCAGTTTTGAAATATTTTCATATAAATAACGATAAGTGCCAAAATTTCAACCTTTGATCAACTTTGACTCGACCGAAATGGTAAAAAAACGCAATTGTAAGCTAAAACTATTACATTCTAGTAATATTCAATCATTTACCTTTATTTGGCAACAAATTGGAAGTCTCTAGCACAATATTTCAATTTATGGTGAATTTATGAAATAAACTTTTTCCTTACGTCCACACGGTAACTCTTCCGAAAAAATAATAAATTTTTTCATCCAATTGTCGTAATGTTTGCACCATTTTAAATTAGCTGTTACATAAAGTTTTTTATATGAAAATGTGCGCAATTACATGTAGAATACAACAAAAAACAACCCAAAGTTGTGGCTTTTATCAGTTATGAAATATTTTCATATAAATAACGATAAATAGAAAAAATTCGTCCTTCGGTCAACTTTTAACTCGACCGAAGTGGTCGAAAACTATAATTTTAAGCTACAACACTTACAGTCTACTACTAATCAATCAATTACCTTCATTTTGCAACAAGCGGGAAGTCTTTAGCACAATATTTTGATTTATGGTGAATTTTTGAAAACTTTTTTTTTTTTTTACATCCGCGTGTTACGAATTCATGCATCATTTTGTGATAATATTTTCTCTGTGTTGCCTTGATCTTTTACATTGTGTTAATAATATTTTCTCTGTGGTTGATCTACCATGTTATATACCAAAATGATCACAATTTAGTGTACAATACATAGTAAAAAAATAACTCTTTAGCTTTAACCGTTTTGCTCACAGCGCGATTTGTATACAATTATATATGAAATTTTTTTTTCGTGCTGTCATATATCCCAATATTTATATATGATAATGATATTTTTTTAATTTCTGATGGTTACATACTAAACTTCATGCAATGACAAAAAACAAAGGAGCCAAAAATGAACCCCTAATCTTGAAAACTAAGCGTGCTGTGATTTTTTGAAAAAAACATTTTTTCCGCTTAGGCGCTCACTCGCGAACCCCACCGGCATACGGGAGACGATTTTTAAAACACCGTTTCGGCGTTTAAGGGTTAATCATGATTTATTAACGTGTCTTTGTAAAAATACACCCAAAAAGGAATACAGAATTCATATTAATCATGATTTATTAACATTGTCTTTGTAAAAATACAAAGAAAAACTTTTAACGCAAGTTACCTCAAATTTTAACGCAAGTCATCTCAAAACTATATATATTGACCTTCAAATTCTATCTCCTCCTTTAGTTTTAAAGCTATAGCATTGAAATATGGTACATTACTTAGGAAGACATTATAGAACAAACAAATGGAGCCCTTTTTAACAATTTTTGTTTAATTTAAAAAAAAAATTTAGTTTTCATGATTTATAGGGTTTACTTTTTTTTTTTTACCATAATGAAAGAATCCATATCTAGCAAAAAAATTACTTACAAAAAAAAAGTCTTTGCTTGATTGGAGGTCTACAACAGGTCTATATACTAGTAATCCTAGGTCTTAATATTAAGTATCAAGGGAGGAGATAGAATTTGAAAAATGGTTATTTTCGGGATAAACCGCATTGGCGTCACAAAACCGAAGGTCAGAGGTGAAAATCATATGGGGTTTGGAGATGTCTTAAGTCACCCTATTAAATAATTTGAATGGCAAAGTCCTGTCCTTGAAAAATGGCATTAGCCAGCCGGCCCCCATAACTCGATGAGGTGGCTGTAGACCAAGGGTCACCAGCTACATAAGCAAGTGCCTTATAGCAAAGGATACATCCCAGTGCTATTTAAGGCATGGAGGTTGCCCTGCCCAGGGTACAGTACAATTATAATATCACCAGAAACAATGCTGTCACCTACACCAAAAGACCATAAAAATGCTACCTGTACTCCCCCTCCTAACACCATGCCAGCCACTGAATGAGGACCTAAGGTTTTGCAATTACTAAAAACAGTCTCAACATCACTTAAAAAAAATGAATCACAAATACGGACCTGGATTTCCGTGTAGATTGGAGAATGGAGGATAAGGAAATATTGAATTTAAAAGCGAGAGATGTCGCTACTTCTATAATTTCATGAGCTCTAACCTTCAGAATGGGCAAAATCTCCTCTCCACTTGAGTGTGTGCTTCCCGTATTAAGTCCTGTAGGAAGAACGAAATGGCATTTTTTGTTATGGGACGAGAAGGGTATTTTACTAAAATCCAGGTAAAACTTAATTGCCCTTACTGGGCCAAGAAATCTCTCCTCATCTTATACATCCACTAAATGTGTCAGATTTCTTATTGAAAAAGTGAGGCCAGCGATTAGCCAGGTTCTCATTCTTAGCAAGAAAACCTAAGGTGTAGGAGCATAAGGTCTCCATTAGAGAAACCAATTCTCTTATTGATAACCTGAATTTCACTTACCCTCTTGGCTGTAGCTAAGGCCACTAGGAAGAAGGTTTTCCTGGCTGAGTTTCTTAGTGAAGCAGATGCCTGTGGTTCAAATGGTGGACTTGAAAGCCATCTGAGGACTACATCTAAGTTCCCCAACACTTGCTGTAAGTTCTTGCGCTTAGAAATCTTGAACAATTTTATTAGATCTGATAAGCCTTGATTTGTAGACAGAACCAGGACCATATGTCTAAAGACAGCTTAATCTTGGAGGATGACAGTTTTGGTAGACACAGGCTGCTGATTGATGCCTAACTTCAAAACAGCATCTGAAGCCGCCCTTGAAAACCTTTAGCTCTAGCTCTGACGGGTTGCTTGACAGTTTGAATCCTGTCAAAGCTAGAGTAGATAAACCTTGATGGAATCTTCTGAGGTGTGGTTGTTTGAGAAAATGATATTGTTAAGATACAATAAAGTTTTGTACATACTTACCTGGCAGATATATACTTAGCTATAGACTCGGTTGTCCCGACAGAATTTCAAAACTCGCGGCACACGCGACAGGTAGGTCAGGTGATCCACCATTCCCGCCGCTGGGTGGCGGGGTCTGGAACCATTCCCGTTTTCTAAGCCATAATTTCTCTTCCACCTGTCTCCTGAGGGGAGGATGGGTTGGCCATTAATCGTATATATCTGCCAGGTAAGTATGTACAAAACTTTATTGTATCTTAACAATATCATTTTAGTACATGAAAACTTACCCAGCAGATATATACTTAGCTGATTGGCACCCTTGGTGGCGGGCAAGAGACAGCTAAAAACAAAATAATACTTAAACTAAATACATTAAAAAACAGGGAAAAAACAACCTATGTTCTTGGATAAAATAATCCATGGTTCCTACCTGATTGGGCTGAAGACTTCATGACTACTGTCGATGAGTCTGCCTGCCTCAAGAGTTTCAACGAGGAATGAACCTATGGCTGAATAACTCTTTGGATCGTGTCAATGGGGCTAGGACCCGCTTACGCGACAGCAGCCATATTCTGGATCGCTACCAATGGGGGGCTGGAACCCACTTACATGGTAGAGCCTTGACCTTTTGTCATATCAATGGAGACTCGCCCTCTTACATGACAGAGTTAAGGTTACTAAAAATAATCACAAGGAGCACTGAAGCCAATCCCGATCACCTGACCATGTTAGTACTGTTATAATCTATGAATTGCAAGAGGGTTCCCTATTCCCTCTGACAATTAACCAATAAAAACAACCACCAATAAAAGATAATTTAAACACTAAAGTAAATTACGAAGGATTAGCCTCAGCCCCTTCTCCCAGCACTGAATTCGCCGAAACATACGCTCCCAGAGCAAAGCACTTTTCGTACAAAATTTTTACGTCTCGTTATGGTGAATTCCGAGGCAAAAACACAGAAATTACATCTCCAATAAAATGTAGACTTCTATAAGTGCCTGCAGAGACCATGTTTTGTGAAATGCCATTGACGTAGCTATGGCTCTCACTTCATGAGCTCTTACTCTGAGAACCTTGAGGTGCTCTTCATCGCACTTAAGGTGAGCTTCCCTTATTACATCCTTTATGAAGAATGTAAGGGCGTTCTTGGAAATCGATCTTTTCGGATCTCTTACAGAGCACCAAAGACTTTCTTCTGTACCTCCCAGCAACTTTTTCTTCTCCAGGTAGAACTTGAGTGCCCTGACTGGACACAAAGTCCTTTCTAGTTCTCTTCCTGTTAATGAAGATAGTCCTCTTATCTCAAAGCTTCTTGGCCAAGGCTTTGAGGGATTTTCATTTTTTGCTAGAAAAAATGGTTTAAAGGAGCAAATCACTGAATCCTTCTTAAAACCCACTTTACCTTCCAAAGCTTGCAACTCGCTAATTCTCTTAGCTGTTGCTAACGCAAAGAGGAATAATGACTTTCTCGTTAAGTCTCTAAAAGAAGCTGCGTGAGACGGTACGAATTTTTCCGACATTAGGAACTTGAGGACCACATCCAAGTTCCAGCTAGGCTTCTTGATTACATGGTCTTTCGTGGTTTCGAAAGACCTTATAAGGTCATGTAGATCTTTATTATTGGTCAGATCTATTCCTCTATGTCGAAAGACTGAGGCCAGCATACTTCTGTAACCCTTCACTGTTGATACTGCCAGGTTACAGTCTTTTCTCAAATATAGGAGAAAATCTGCGATTTCAGTTACATAGGTACTGGAAGAGGATATTTCCTTCCCCTTACACCATCTTCTAAACAACTCCCACTTCGACTGATATACTTTAGAGGTGGAGACTCTTCTGGCTCTTGCAATAGCCTTCGCCACTTCTCGTGAAAAGCCCTTGCTCTGACAAGTCCTTCGACAGTCTGAAGGCAGTCAGACTTAGAGCGGGGAGGTTTTTGTGAAACCTGTCGAAGTGGGGTTGTTTGAGAAGATCGTTCCTCAGTGGAAGCGATCTTGGAAAATCTACTAACCACTCCAGCACCTCTGTGAACCAATCGAGAGCTGGCCAGAAGGGAGCGATGAGGGTCATTCTTGTTCCTTCCGAGCAAGCGAACTTCCTCAATACTTCCCCTACTATCTTGAAAGGAGGGAAGGCGTATGCGTCCAAGCCCGTCCAATCTAGCAGAAAGCTGTCTACTGCTACTGCTTGTGGATCCGAGATCGGGGAGCAATAGTTCTCTAATCTGTGATTCCTGTTGGTCGCGAACAGGTCTATATTGGGCCTTCCCCACAGATGCCATAGTTGCTGGCAAATCTGAGGATTGAGAGTCCATTCCGTGGGTAGGACTTGTTCTTTTCTGCTCAACAGATCTGCCCAGACATTTTTCTCTCCCTGCACAAACCTTGTGAGAAGAGAGATCTTCCAAATCAGCAGATCCTTTGCTGATTCGTACAGGGAAAAGGAATGCGTCCCCCCTTGTTTCTTTATATAAGCGAGGGCTGTTGTGTTGTCCGAGTGAATCTGAATCCCCAGACCTGAGACCTGTTCCTCGAAATGAACTAAAGCTAGATGAATGGCTGTTAGTTCTTTTTTGTTTATGTGCCAGGACACTTGTTCTCCTTCCCAAGTGCCTGACACTTCTTCCGAACCTAGGGTCGCTCCCCACCCTGAATCTGAGGCGTCTGCAAATAACGCTAGGTGAGGGTTCTGTAAGCGAAGGGAGATTCCCTTGCTTAGTTTCTGTGGATCTAACCACCAGCGGATATTCTCCTTGATCCCTTTCGAGATTGGAAATGTTTCTCCCAGATTGTTGGACTTCCAATCCCATTTCTCCTTCAGATAAAATTGAAGGGGTCGTAGGTGTAGTCTTCCTAAGGAAACGAACTGTTCCATCGAGGAGAGGGTCCCCAGTAAGCTCATCCATTCCCTCGATGAACAATGTTCTTTCCTTAAGAAGACTGCCACCTTTTCTAAGCAGCGTTCTCTCCTTTCCTGCGAAGGATATGCTAGAAAATCCCGAGAATCCATCTGAATCCCCAGATAGACAATACTCTGCTGGGGAGTCAGCATGGATTTCTCGCGATTGACTAAAAGTCCTAGGGACTTTGTCAAATTTAGAGTAAATAACAGGTCCTCCAGACATTTTTTCTCCGATTGGGCTCTTATTAGCCAATCGTCCAGATATAAAGAGATCCTGATCCCTTCCAGATGTAGCCAATAAGCTACATTCTTCATGATGTCCGTGAAGACTTGAGGGGCAGTCGAAAGTCCGAAACACATCGCTCGGAACTGGAATACTTTCCCTTGGAACATGAATCTCAGATATTTCCTTGCTGCCGGATGAATTGGCACATGGAAATACGCATCCTGAAGGTCCAGGGACACCATCCAGTCCCCTGGACGAAGAGCAGACAGAACAGAGGAAGACGTCTCCATCGAAAATTTCTTCTTCAAGACAAAGAAATTCAGGGCACTGACGTCTAGAACTGGTCTCCATCCCCCCGATGCTTTCGGTACCAGGAATAGCCGATTGTAAAATCCTGGAGACTGGAGATCTTGAACCAGTTCTACCGCTTCCTTGGAAATCATCTGTTCCACTGCTTGCAAAATAGCAAGCTTTCGGACCGGATCCGAGTATCTTGCAGTCAACCTCCCTTGGAGTTGTCGTCAAGGGAGGATTTTCCCTGAAGGGGGATCAAGTATCCTTTTTTCAGGATCGAGAGGGACCAAGAGTCCGCTCCCTTCTGCGCCCCGACTTTTGCAAAGTGGAGTAGTCTGGCGCCTACTTTTGTCTGGAGGACTCCCTGCTCATCTAGACTTCCCGAAGGACCTTCTAGATGGTCTACTTCTATCTGGTCTGCGACCTCTAAGAGGGGTCCTAGAAGAGGAGGCACCTCGAAAGGGCTGTACAAAAGAGGGTCTCTCTTTTTTCTCGATAGGCACGGCCGGCCTAAACTTCTTGGCTGAGTGAGTGAGGAGATCCTGAGTTGCCTTCTCCATAAGAGATTTAGCAACCTCTTTAACAGTCTCCTGTGGAAACAGATGCGGGGACAACGGTGCAAGAAGATGTTCTTTGTAAAAGGTGATACGGCCTCTTGCTAGAAAAGAGCTAAAGACCGATCTCTTCTTTAAGACTCCCGTTCCGAAAGCGAGGCAACTTCTACGGAACCGTCCATAACCGCTCTGTCCAAGCAAGCCAGGACGCTTGAAAGTTCCTCCATGGAGACAAAGTCAGTGTCCTGAGCTCTCTTAGCTAACGCTCCCAAAGCCCAGTCCATGAAGTTGAAGACTTCCAGGGTCTTAAAGAGGCCCTTTAGAAGGTGGTCTAGCTCACACATGACCCATGTTGCTTTAGCAGAAAGCAAAGACTTCCTCCTGGAAGAGTCCACTAAGGAAGCGAAATCCGCATCAGCGGATGAAGGGAGGCCTAACCCCATAGGTTCCTTGGTCTCGTACCACCTTCCTGGTTTACCTGTTAACTTGGAAGGAGGGCAGGAAAAAACTGTTTTGCCCGCTTCCCTTCTGGAAGTCAACCACTCTGAAAAGGTCTTTAAGGCCTTTTTCATACAAAGAGCAGGGCGCATCTTGACGAAGGAAGACGACTTGTGAGCTTTTGTGCTCGACATCAAAGATCCTGGTGAAGGAGGGTCAGCAGGATGAAGGGAGTCTCCGAACTCCTTGAGCAGCAAAAGGGAAAGCCTCTTGTAGTCAGAAACTGCTACATCTACGGGCTCCTCCTCTTCCGATACCTGTTCCAACGGATCCACCGAAGGAGACCGTTTGGGAGTGATCGGGCTCTTCCCGGGAGAAGAACTCCTTTCCCGAGAAGGGGAGCGCTGAACATTCGAACTTCTATACGAAGAGTGAGGCTCCTGTCTGTCCAAAACACTCTTGCGCCTACTAGACTCTTGTTGTCTAGGCCCTTGCGGTTCGCCAGGCTCGCGGCGCTTGATAGGCTCCTGGCGCCCTGATTCAGGGCGCTTGAAAAGATCCCCGCGTCCTGATTCCTGACGCTTAACAGGCTCTTGGCGCCCTAACTCTTGACGCCTAACGTACTCCTGGCGTCCTGCCTCCTGGCGTCCTGCCTCCTGGCGTCCCGACTCCTGGCGCCCCGACTCCTGGCGCCCTGACTGATGGCGTCCTGACTCCTGGCGCCCTGACTGCTGGCGTCCTGACTCATGGCGTCCTGATTCCTGCCTTCTAGCAGACTCCTGACGTCCTGAATCCTGTGGTCTGAGAGGCTCTTGACGCCCTTTCTTGCGTCTCGCTGCCTCTTTGCGCCTGCCTGGCTCCTGGTCCCGCAGACCCAAAGGATCCTGATACTCTTAAATCGGTTTTGTCTATCTTCCGGTTTCCTTGAACCTAAACCGATCGAGACTTCTGCTCGATTCGCGGCGTCTCATAGGAGAGAGGCTACGATCTTCCTGTCTACCAGGTTCAAGCAACTTACGGCCCCCCGTCATAGGGCGCTTTGGAGAAGAAAGCCTATAGGGCGAAAGAACTCTCCTCTCAGGAGAACAACTCCTATCGGACGAGTCTCTCGACGATGGCGATAAACGCCATGGAGATTGTGAGGGTTCTCTCCTATACGAAGAGGGGCGCTTAGCGGAACTCTTAACAGGGAGCGAAAAATCTTTCCTCCTTGTCGAGTCCTTAGCAAAGGAGCCTACTAAAGAGGCTAACTGCTCTTGCAGATTAATCAAAAACTTCTTCGTAGGATCCTGAAGAGAGGGCTCCTCTTGTCTCGTCTTCTTAGGTACCGAAGGCCAATTCTCGGGAAAACGCTCTGGGCTGGAATCAGCCGCGTCTCCTTTAGGCGCCTTCCAGGCTCTCTTCAAAGGGCGCGAAAGAGAGGCCGAACTCCATCCTCGTTTAGGAGAGGAAGAGTCTGAGGCCGAAAAACACTCCCTTAGGACGCCTTTTCTGCGGCAATCCGAGGCAGCCTGGGACTTTACAACAGGATCTGCCGAAGGGACGCCTGACCGTTGGGGATGTTCTGCATCCTCCCTGCGGCTTTCGACATTCCTCCTCCCCTGGTCCTGGGAGTTTGGAAGCGGTCCAGGCCTAGGAGCAATGAGGAACCAGTCAGACGCCCCCTCCACTGCACTGGGGACACTGCACAAGTCACTATCACCACTCTTACCTTCATTTAGAGCTCGTAACTGAGCTTGAAGTTTCTTGATGGAAGCTTTTACATTTTCCCTCTCTGAAGAAGAATCTTTGGATTCAGAACAGGGAGAAGCAGCTGAGGCTAAGGGAAAATCGTTAGTAGGAGAGTTAACTTCTTGTTCTAGAAAACAAGATCTACTAGATGACCTAGCTGAAGCCTTTCTTACTCTCTCTCTCTCTCAAGCTTCCTAACATATGAAGATAACTCCTTCCATTCAAGCTCTGTAAGGCTCTCGCACTCAACACAGGTATTATTAAAAGAACATTCATTCTCTCTGCATTTAGCGCAAATACTATGAGGATCTACTACCGATTTTGGCAGCCTAACCTTGCAACCTTCCCTACTACAAACTCTAAACATAGGTGAAGCCTTAGCGTCAGACATCGTGAAAGAGTAGTCAAAACCAAAGTCGAAAAACAGTCCACAATAAGCGTATGCCAAGCCAGAGAAAAAACAGAATACGTCACCAAAAAACCAATCCAAATTCTCGGCAAACGAGTAGAAATCCAAGATGGAGGAACGAACAATAGGTGTTGTCCGTTCAACCGACAGAGAAATTATGGCTTAGAAAACGGGAATGGTTCCAGACCCCGCCCCACCACCAGCGGCGGGAATGGTGGCATCACCTGACCTACCTGTCGCGTGTGCCGCGAGTTTTGAAATTCTGTCGGGACGACAGAGTCTATAGCTAAGTATATATCTGCTGGGTAAGTTTTCATGTACAAAACTTACTCTTTTGAGGGAGCAGCCTTGGAAAGCTGACCAAGAGGCTTATCAAATCTGGAAACAACTCCCTCAACGGCCAAAACAGGGCTATCAGAATCACTGAGGCATTGTTGATGACCTCCCTTATCATTCTGAAGGATCTTTGTCTGATCCATCCAACAGCATCACATCCATTTCCCATGCTGATGGGTTTGGGACTGGAGAGCGGTAAAGGGGGAGACGATGATTTTTGGAGATTGTGAAAAAATCCAGGGTTGTTCTTCCCCACAACTGCCACAGGTCTAAGCAGACTTGTGGGTCCAAGGTCCACTTTGCGGGAATTACTTGGTTGCGGCGACTTAATTGATTTGCAAGCACATTCAGTCTGCCTAAACAAACCTTGTCACCACCTTTGTCTAATTTAGCTTGGCCCAAAGTAGATCCATCATCGCCTTGCATAGAGAGGAATGAGTTTCTCCGTTTGCCGATATATGATAGGGTGGCCGTGTTGTCCAAATGAACAGCTACGAATTTGTTTCAGACTTCCAGGGCAAAGGCTTGCAAACCTAGACAGAATGCCTTTAGTGCCTTCATATTTATGTGCCACAACCTTTGTTCTTGCAACTATTCTCCTGCGACTTTCCAAATCTCTCAGCAGAGCTCCCCAACCCAAATCGGACATGTCTGCATAAAAGTTAAGCTCTGGGTTTGGAGGGAAGAGAGACTTCCCTTCTAGCAACCTGCTTTTGGATCCCCACCAAAAAAGGATGTTTCTTGATCTCTTTAGGTACAGTCATTCCCGAATGCTCTTGAAGGGAGAGGAATCTCTCTACTGTACAGTGGCAGGATTCCATCCTCTTTAGGGCTGGAAAAGCCTGAAAAAAATTAGAATTAAGTGTCATAAGCCTCATATGTTATGAGGGAATCAGTTGCAACTTTTGATAATTGATCAGCAGTCCCAAGTAGCAAGCTAAAAGAAGTCTTGTGAAGGTTGTCCATAAAACTTTCTCTTGTCCATGAACGAAGAAGCCATTCATCCAAATAAGGGCCGAAGCAGAGAGCTTGGAATTGACACACTTGGTCCTGAAATACAAATCTGAGGTACTTTTTTGATTTTGGATGTATGGAGACAGAAGTAAGCATCTTGCATGTCTATGGATACAATCCAGTCCCCTTCATGAATGGATGCAGGAATAGAATGATTTGTCTCCATCCTTAATATTGTCTTCAAAACTAAGACAATCAGGTGCTGACATCTAATACTGGTCTCAATCCTCCTGAAGACATCGAGGTCACAAATAAATGGTTGAAAAAGCCTTCTGACTCCAGAACTGTTACTCTTTCTACTGCCTCCTTTCTTTCAACTCTTGGTCCTTAAAACTGGGATCCATTTACATAGAAGGCTAGCTATGATTAATGGGTTTCTTACTGTATTACTAATATATATTACCTGTCAAAAAGACTTGAACAAGAATAACATCACAGTACAATGAGGCTTATATCACTCACCAATCCCATAACTGCAAACATGACTGACACAATAAGGACCAGGGTGCGTGACCACAAACTTCCTGAGGAGCTCTGTGCTAGAAATGAAGGCATCCATGTTTTACTTCGGTCATGTTGAAGGGTTGTGGTAGTGGGCTGATAGACCTGGTCCCGCATTGTATTGAACAACTGGCTGCCAGAATAGAAAAATAGCGTTTGTTTTATTTACAAGAATAGAAACATATTTATTGCTTTGTTTCCAAGAATATTTTTTTTTTTTTTTACAAATGAAAACATATCTAGCAAAAGAGTACGTACTTGAATACAAAGTTAAAAAAATGAATATAGTATACCAAGTTGCATATAAGCAGTTGTTAATTAACAAATAAGAGAAATACATCAGGGTATAATACTCTCACATCAATCTTTAGTTTTTTATTTCCTTTCTGAATTATAAAACAAACTATAACCTCAAAACTGAATTATGTTCAGTTAAAATTCACATCCTACAGATACTACACGCACGTATCTTGATCACTATTTGGTATAGACCAATCGCAATTAAAAGATAGCTTAGCATCTGGAAAACTAGGTAATTAAGACAGCAAGAGTAATTTCACATTTAGTATCACAGCACCTATCTCACTTGAAACAATAAACTAGTATCACAGTGCCTATCTATGGTGCACATCTTAGTAAGTGGTATTACAGAACATATCATGACTTGATTCAACTAAGAGGTATTACAGTGTATATCTTCACCTGCCACAACTGAATGCTATCACAGTGCCTCACCCTATCTTTAACTGATACAAATAAATGGTATTGAAAATGGTATCAAGTGTATATCTTCAGACAAAAATGACAAATTTTCTAAGACAATTTGTATTTTTCACAGCTACAAACCTTCGGCCTTAACAATAGGATAATTTCTAGCGCCTAGCTGGATCCGGTTAAAAAGCAGATGAAAGCAAGGAGTCTTGTGATATCTGGCAACACACGTGTAGATCGGGTGAAGAGTGGTCAAGGGCTACGCATCTACGCCAGTCTTTTCTTGACCGCCTGGGTGAGAGTTGTGTTTACTTTTCTTGGCCTTTTCCCGGTTCACTGTGTTTTTTCCCGGTATTATGGCTTCTTCTGCTCCTTCTCAGCGTATGTGCCCCGGAGTTCCTGGTTTTCCGTGTTCTCATTTTTTGGCTTCGGCAGAGACCGACCCTCACGTCACATGCAGTAGGTGTCATTCCAATTTTTGTACTATTACGAATCCTTGCATGGAATGCCGAGCATGGCCTAAGGAGCAGTGGAGGAAGTTTTATGGCAAGAGGGAACATCGGAGAGTCTTGACTCTTCCTACTTGGGAGGGCTTTGCTCCTATTCCTGATGTTTCGTCTTCCGCAGTAGTCAACCCCCATAGTAGCGTTGTCCCTGCATCTTCTTCCTTTTCTTCCATCGATTTGTCGATGGAAGTATCGGGAGGTCGCCAGGGTAATTTTTGTAATGTAGCCCCCTCTGACTTGGGAGCTTTTTCGGTTCCTGAGAAGGGTGAGGTTTTTTCATCATTCTCTTCTTTTCCAGTGTCGGAGGTGTCCATAATGGCGGCGATTTGGAAGACGCTTGGGCTAGGGGGTACCCCGTCCTTGGAGGGGTTGCTAGCGCATTTTGTGGAGGCTCGCACCCCCCCTTCCCGGTCTGGCCAGGCCATCCCCCCTCCTACCGGCCTCGTCTTCGTGGATAGCAGCAGTCGGCCATCTTGTAGTGCTCCGCCAGTGTCTGCTGCTGCTTCGAGTCGGAGTGACACTTTGGCGTCAGCCTCGTTGATGACGTCGCGGGGTCCATCTTTGTGTATTCCTCCGCTAGTGGTGTCTCTTTCCCCCTTGCACCGAGGGGAAGCCGTGACGTCACTGCCGCTTGTGACGTCACTCTCATCGATGACGTCTCTCCCAGTTGTCTCCTCTGTTCCGCCTTGCTTAGCCGTGACGTCATCACTGCCGCCCAGTTCGCAACATCTCCCTTCCTTGTCTTCGGAGCCTTCTCTGGCACATCAGTCTGAGGTCATATGCCAAGCTGTGCTTCAGAGGTTGGACTCTGTAATGGATGTGAAACTAGTTGGCTCCCTTATCGGTTGGGAGGACTGGTAGGAAATGTGTTGCTTCGTCCCCGCCTTCCGAGAAGTGCGCGCATAAGAAACTAGTGCTGTCTTTCTCTCCCTCTTCCCCCCTCTACGCTTTGTCGGTGTATCAAGCGTTGGAAGGCTAAGGACTTTGCCCTTCCTTCACCTTTGAGGGAGGAGCAACGTGGACGCTCCTCCCTCAATGGTGAAGGTTTCGGACAGTGTTAGTGGTGTGCGTTCTGTAGGGGTTGTTTCATCCTCTGCCTCGTATCTCGAACGTGCAACCCCCTACCCCCTTTCGTCCTTGCAGATCGCGAGCGTGTTGCAACCTCCCCTGCCATGCATGTGATGTTAGTGCTCCTTCTTCTCCAAGGTCTATTCGTCGCCGTAAAGATCTAAAGGCGCCTGTCAAGAGGTCGAAGGTAGTGAGCACGGAGTTGGCGCAACTGGAGTGTTTGCCTGCCTCTCTCACTAGTGTTTCCAAGAGTTCGACTCTATGGGATTCTCCGTCTATCTCGAGTGTTCGAGTTTCCCCCCCATCTCGCGTACGTACGGCCGCCATGCCCGTGACCATGCATGGACATGTGGAGTCAGCTGTTGAGGTAAGTGATGTGCCTAGTAATACAGTGGGTCTGTCTCGGAAGTTGACGCTTGGACCCAGCCCAGACAGGTTAGTAGGGGTTTCGGACTGTTTGGCTGCTAACCTGTCTGTTTATTTGGATGGAGAAGGTGCATTAGAAGAGCATACACACCCTTCTCGTCGTCAGTCTCCAGTGCCAGAACAGGAGGAGGGAGACACGCAGGAGTCTGTCTTCCTTTTCGTAAGTTATTGATCTCATTCGTGGGTTTAACAATTTGGAAAGTAGGACTCGGGCTCAGTCGTCTTACACTCCTTCTTGCTTGGAAGCCTTGGTGGGAGCTACTCAGGACCCCAAATCATCTCTTCAGCTTTCTTTGTCGGGGCACGTTCAGTCAGTCTTGCAGAAGGTTAACGTCTCTGTTTCTGACCGGGATGGTTCACTTCGCTCTAGGGGCTCTACCAAACTACTAACCTCCCCCCCCACACAGCACTATGCAATGCATATTTTTATCTGAGCATGTAACTTAACACTCATTGGTCTCCCACTTACAAATGATTTCAAGTAACCTAATCCTACTCAAAATTAGGAAGCTTCATACTATACCAATAACATATAGACAACTTTGTAGAATAGCTACCCATAAAATCAACAGTAATACGTACATATGTCTTAAGTAGGTTTTTCACTACTCTGAATAAGAAGGGGAATCAGCTTTTGAAGACTTATCATATATTTCTAACAGCCACTTTTATAATAAATACTAATAAGAACCACTTACACTTGCAACTCTTGAATAACTGTTACAGAAACTCTTTTTCCAAAATGTTACATATCTCTAAAAGTTGCATACACCATACAGGCAGTCCCTGGTTATCGGCGGGGGTTCCATTTCTGGGGGCGTGCTGATAAGCAAAAACCGCCATTAACCGAAACTCAGTGATTTATGGTGCCATAATGGGGCTTATGACACTGACAACTGGTTATTGGTGCCATAAGCACCCTTGTGGCACCGAAAACCGGCACTCGTCCTGTTATGGGACCATAAATCACCAATGTTATGGCGCTAGACAAGCCCCATAAAACCGGATCGCCGATAACCTGGGACTGCCTCTACTACACCTATAGAGCACAGGCAGTTCCCAGTTATCGGTGGACTCGGTTAAAAGCGATCCGGTTTGATGGTACTTGTCTAGCGCCATAAAACTGGCAATTTATGGTGCCATAACAGGCAGTTTTTCGGTTAGCAGCGCCATAAGGTGCCAATAATAATGATGCCATAACATACCTAACAAGAGGTGCCATTACCCGGTTATCAGTACCATTAACCAATTCTTAGCACCTAAATCGCTGCGTTCTGGTTAATGCGGTTTTCACTTATCAGCACCCCACCAATAACGGACACCCCCCCAAAACAGGGGACTGCCTGTATAAGAAAATTATAAACAAGCGACTTTTTATACAATAACACTATCATCAAACAAGCTAACAACCAGTCACCCACAGCACTGACAATACTTTCAGCAACATATCTTGGTGGACTTCTCCATATTATTAGATCATGATAAAAGAGAAAACAATAACGATGAGTTACAGATCATCAATCTAAATAACAGAGACAAAATATGTGTAATCCAGATATTGCAGGTGAGTACAACAAGCAATACAGTAGAATTACATACATGTATTACATAAAAAAAAATCAATGAATGATCTAAAAGCTGTTTAAATGCCATAATTCAGCTTAAAAATGACACATACTCACACTATATGCACCCCATGGGGTTGTTTGAGCATTCTGGTATTTGAAAGACTAAAACCTGTCACCAGTTTCAACACATTGATTTTTGGAATGATGTTGGTTAGCCATGCACATAGTCTTGAAATACTTGGCTGCTCTATAATTTTTGGGTAATCTGTAACAGCTTCATGACCACATATTGGTTTCTGTTAACCTTTAATATACCGTATATACTCATGTTACAAGCGATCTCACATATCACGCGACCGCCAAATTTTCACCCTTATAAAATGATTTTATCATGTATCTCCCGTATCATGCCAGTTAAATTTACGAGATCAAATAACAATAAGCTAACCTCTTTTCCTCCTCTTTATCTATTCCATTTTTTAGGCTAACCCCTTTTCCTCCGTTTCTTTATCTATCCCATTTTCTAGTCAAGTTTAAAAAACTAAAAGAGAATGCCAAGAGTAAGGTTAGTAATGTTATACTTGTGTAAATGCATACAGCCAGAAACAGCTGATTTGCTATTAACAAATGAATCTGATAACAACAGCCTTTTTGCTTGCATTTCAACCATCGTACAATAGTAAAAAATTAATGTAGTTATGTTACAAATGATGTTAAGGAGAAGAGGACTGATATATTTTTACATTACTATATCCTTTACTTGCTATGGAGAAAGATCGGCAAGGGCTTATGCTGCTAAATTTAAGCTGTAAGTTTTAGCTGAAGCTGAGGAAAGAATGTTGATCTGCTAACGACTAGTATTGTGCATCGGCAACATGGATAAACCTGGCAGACTTTGTTATAGTAGTATACAGTGGAACCCCCTAATTCGCGGACTCACACACTTGCGGATTTCTCTCTGGAACGTTTCCCTGCATTATTCGCGTAAAATTCGCGATATTTTTCTATGAGAAATATCCACAAATTCCTGGTTTTTTAAAATTAATTTCATCATATGCACTTCTTGTGATAAGACTATAAAAAAAAAACAGGTATAAAATTTTTTAGTGGGTTTTTCTTAGTTTTAACTAACAAAATAGGAGGTTTTAAGCCTTTTTATAGGGGTTCCAACTATTCACAGGGTCTAACTATTTACAGGGGGGGGTCTGGTACTCATCCCCCGCGAATACGGAGGGACCACTGTACCACCAAATTAGACTGTAAACAAAATTTGAGAAACTTATTTCAATCAACACTATTGGGCATGAAAGAACACATTTTACTGTTTTCACTCCAATAAAAGATAAATATGATATTGTTATTTTACAATAAAGTTTTGTACATACTTACCTGGCAGATACTATATACTTAGCTATAGATTCCGTCGTCCCCGACAGAAATTCAAATTTCGCGGCACATGCTACAAGTGGGTCAGGTGATCTACCCAGCGGCGGGACTAGGAACCATTCCCGTTTTCTAATCAGATTTTCTCTTCCACCTGTCTCCTGAGGGGAGGCTGGGCAGGCCATTAATCGTATATATCTGCCAGGTAAGTATGTACAAAACTTTATTGTAACATAACAATATTTCTGGGCTCAGCTCGTGTCGCTGCGCGAAATATCCTTTAATCTATTATTTCTAGGGTAAATGTACTAACACATACCAGAGAACAAATAAAATAAACAAATAAAAGGTCAGTACAACTGACATCGCCTCACGCAGGGACCCTCCAAGAGGGTGTCGGTATGAACACTATGGCGAGTGAGACCACTACCACGAACCGCTTGCCAATAGAAATCTCCCACTACAAAATCCCCACAAGAGGGGAGCTGACCCACAGTTAGTGGGCAGCAACTACTACTACTCCACCCATGGCTGCCGACTGCTGCGCCTCTGGTGGCCATCCTTTTCAGTTAGCGCACAGCGTATACACGTGCCCTTTTTTGCTCTGTGTTTTTGTGCCCTTATTATTGGATTTACTCATCATGGAGCGTGCAGCCATTGCAGCAGCTAAGTTAAGTACTCAATGTTTATTGCTATTTGGTTTTATCCGTCCTTGAGTCAGTATTTGCCGTTTTTTAGGTATAAATACGAGCTCTAGGTCGGCAAGCATGGCAGCATGGTTCTGCCTCGTGGCGGGTTCGTTCTTGGTCTTCCATACCCAGAACCTTCCCTTACTTTATTACGCTCTATTTTTAGTTATCCTGTTTGTTTCAAGGGTACAGTCTACGCGGTTTATGTCATGCATGCATGTCTTTTCACCTTACGTAGGCTTCTTCTATCCAGACCCTAGCCACAAAATCCCTTTTTTGTACATTCAACTTCCCTGTCAGATATATACTTAGCTGATTGGCACCCTTGGTGGAGGGTAAGAGACAGCTAAATAAAAATAGAAACAGGAAACAACACATGTTGTAGGTCAAAGACCTTGGTTCCTACCTGAATGGGCAGAAGACTTCATGGATACTGTCTATGAGTCTGCTTTGCCTCAAGAGAGAGCTCTTCTGGATCTTGTCAATGGGGGCTTACCCACTTACATGACAGAACCTTGTTAGGATCTTTGTCCATGGGGGCTAACCCACTTACATGACAAAACTTTGCCTCTGGCACTGTCAAGGAGCACAAAACCAATCCCGACCACCTGACCAACTCTAACCAGTGTTAGAGCTAACAATTGAAAGGAGTTACCACTTAACCCTCTTTCAAACAAATATAAAAACACAACACCAAATTAAAAATAAAATTAAACTAAACTAACAAGGATTAGTCTCAGCTCCCTGTCCCAGCACTGAAACTGCAGATAAGTAGGGCCCCAACAAGAAGCACTTATCGTAAGTCACTCTTACGTCTCTCAAGTAGAGAGAAGCAAACACTGAGTTGCATCTCCAGTATGTAGAGGCTACAATATTGTTCAGCGACATATTCTTCTGAAACACCAGAGATGTCGCAATGGCCCTTACTTCATGTGCTTTAACTCTAAGGAGTTTAAACTGATCATCCTCGCACGTCGCATGCGCCTCTGTTATGACGCTCCTCATAAAGAACACCAGAGCGTTCTTAGAAATGGGTCTTCTACTTCTAGGATCTCTGACAGAACACCAGAGACTCTTCAGGTTGCCCTTAATCTTCTTTTTTCTTCTTTCCAGGTAGAATTTAAGGGTCCTGACAGGGCACAGGGATCTCTCTATCTCTCTTCCCACTAAGGGTGAGAGCCCTTTTGACCTCAAAACTTCAAGGCCAGGGTTAGGAGGGATTCTCGTTCTTCACTAAGAACCAAGGTTTAAAAGAGCAGATTGCCGACTCTCCTTTAAACCCTACTCTAGCATCCACAGCCTGAAGCTCGCTAACTCTTCCAGCAGTCGCCAGCGCTAAAAGAAACAGAGACTTTCTAGTCAGGTCCCTGAAGGACGCCTGTTGAGGGGGTTCGAACTTGTCCGATACTAGGAACTTGAGAACCACATCTAAGTTCCAACTAGGCGGTCTAGAGTACTAATTCTTAGTCGTCTCAAAAGATCTGATAAGATCATGCAGATCTTATCCTCCGCAATATTCAGGTCTCTGTTCCTGAACACCGCGGGTAGCATGCTACAATAACCTTTAATTGTAGAGACAGCTAAGCTGCATACTTCTCTTAAAAAGAGAAGGAAGTCAGCAATTATGGTCACAGAGGTATTGGATGAGGATAATTTCATCGTCCTGCACCATCTCCGAAACACTTCCCACTTCGACTGGTAGACTCGCAAGGTTGATGACCTGCGGGCTCTGGCGATCGAGCTAGCAGCCTTGCGCGAAAAGCCTCTCGCTCTAACAAATCTCTCGATAGTCTGAAGGTAGTCAGGCAGAGAGCAGGGGAACGGGAAGTTTTTAGAGAAACCCTGTATTAATTGTGGGGTTGTCTGAGGCAGATCTCTCCTGAGTGGAAGAGGTCTGGGGAAGTCCACCGTCCATTCCAGTACCTCTGTGAACCATTCCTATGAGCGGGCAAAAAGGGAGCGACCAGAGTTAGTTTCGTTACCTGTTGAGGGGACGAACTTTCACAATACTTCCCCCAAAATCTGAATGGGGGAAAGGGCGTACCGTCTATCCCTGTCCAGTCTAGGAGGAGTGCGTCTACCATTATTGCTCTTGGATCCGCAATGGAGGAGCAAAAGTTGTCCAGTCTCTTGTTCTAATTCGTGGCAAAAAAGGTCTATGTGTGGTCTGCCCCCAAAGGCTCCACAACATCTGGCAAACGTCTTGATGGAGAGTCCATTCTGTGGGGAGGACTTGATCTCTCCTACTCAGCAGGTCCGCCCTTATGTTCTTCTCTCCCTGAACAAATCTGGTGAGAAGTGTAATTTCTCTCTCCTCTGCCCACAGCAACCGGTCTCTTGCTGTTTCGTACAGGGAGACGTATAATGAGTCCCTCCCTGTTTCCTTATATATGCCAGAGCCGTGGTGTTGTCCGAGTTGACCTGGACCACCGAGCCTCTGACTTCTGGTTCGAAACTCCTCAGGGCCAGGAAGACTGTATTCAACTCCTTGTTGATGTGCCAGTTCACCTGGTCCCCCTTCCAGGTGCCTGACACTTCTTTCGCCCCTAGTGTTGCTCCCCATCCCGACTCTGAGGCTTCTGAGAACGGTTCCGGCTTTTAGAAGAGACAAGCCCTTGTTCATTCTGAGTGGGGAAAACCACCAACTCAGCTCCTTTTTACCCCTTCCAGGCTTGGGAAGGTGTCCGCAGCGCAGTTCTTGGTACACTCAAACTAAGTCTACACCGTAGTTCGTAACTGACCCGGGCGCTCTGACAGCTGCCGACTGACTGCGTTCGGTATCGAGGTAAGTTGTCCAAGAATCCAAGCAAGTCACATGACCTTCGCCTTTGAAGGGATATGCCGAGAGACCATAAAAAACGTATATTTATTTGTCACCGATGCCAGAAGGCGAGGTGATGATTCTGTTAAGGCGTGTGCCCAACAGGTGAAAGTCAATTGTCTTCTAGAGACCGAGGTTCCTGATGGCAAGACATTCTCATAGTAGTTGAATCTCGGCTAAGGAGAAACAACACTATGTGCCGTAGAAGACGAAGGAGGACAGAGAATGCAACGTACTTCTTCACAGCTGAATGGAGAGAAAGATTCTCAAGATTCTGAACTCGTGCTTACCAATGACTGAAAACGCTAACCTCTATTTCATTGCTGTCCGGTGAGAAGTCGTAATTGCTATGAAAGCGGGGCGTTTTTCAGTAATGAAAAACCCCGGGAAGTACTGCCTGCAGAATTGCTTTTCATCAGTTGAACATTTGGAAGCAGAGCTGTCAGGCCTGGGAATAGGCGATGTCTTCCAATACATCTGTTAATTCGGGGTAAACAATGAACAATTGCACACCTCCGAATACGAGAGATTTTGAAGACAAACTCCGATGTCTGAAGAAAAAACATTCCGCATTATCACAGTGCGATCCAGCGGTAGACTAGTACAGACTTCTGCTACCGTGCGGTAAACAGAAAAAAGAAAGAGTCCAAGAGATATCTCTTGAAAATTTCTCGCAATGTCAAAGGCGAATCGAGCATCACAACAGTAGATGGTCATTCATGTATGCGAGAATCCCCGTTAATCAGAGACCTAAGTCTGTGATTGTTGGGCAGAGATACGGTTCGGCAGCCAATCATTGCAGGGGAGAGAGAAGCAACCAACCGTGCATCTCGGAGAGCCAGCTGGTACTGAGCTGTTCTCGCAGTGACAGCAGACCATACACCGTTAGCTCTCGCCAACTCGTCATCCTGAGTTGCCATGTAATCCATTCCACGAAGGAAATGCGTTCGGCTAGAACCATCGAGCATAAAAATACGCTCGAGCAATTATGTATATTTAAGCGAAACGGATTTCGGTAAATACAAAAGCTGAGTTGGTGTTGTCGTGACAATACCATAAGTATCTAAAATCTGGTAACTCGTGGGAGGTTGCAGGGAGCCCCGATTAGCAGTTCAATTAGGATACTCGTTGTCTCGGTCGCCATCCGTAGAACTAACTACGGTATGCGCCTACACCCCAGACAATTCAACTGCTTAACAGAATCATGCCGCGAAGGTAAAATACGTAGTATTTTTGTAGGTTTCTGTACAACTACCTCCATCCTACATTCTTTTCCCTACGAGGAATGAGAGTAAGGATTGGAGATCAACCGCCTTCGTTCTCTAGTCAAGAGAATGAAGGAGAAGTCTTTCCCGAAGGAAAGCTTCCATTGTGAACAGAGTACCAAAGACGACAGTTCAAGCTTCATACCTTATTGGGCAGAAGACTTCATGGACATTGTCTATGAGTCTGCTCTGCCTGAAGAGCCTCAGCGAGGTAGTGACCTATGACTGAGAGTTCTTCTGGATCTTATCAATGGGGGCTTACCCGCTTACGCGACAAAACCTTACAGGATCTTTGTCAATGGGGACTAGCCCACTTACATGACAAAGCCTTTTGGATCTTGTCTTGTCAATGGGGCCAACCCGCTTACATGACAGAACCTAATCCAGGAATTCGAGCATTTGGCGGTGTTCTCGAATTTTGAGGTAAAAAATTATTAAAAAGGAGATTCTCGTTTCTAGCTCATCCTTGGACCGAGGTTTCGCTCATGTATTAATTGAAAAGTAAAAAACTCGAAACACTGCGAGTGCTGAGAAATTCCGCAGAATCTTAAGCACTCTGCGAAACCCCCACCGAATTCGTCAGACAATCAGCAGTTGGTGGTCCTCTCGATTCCCGTAGAAATCGAGGAATGGGCAGGATCCCTCCTCAATGACTGGGCTTAAGGCAGGTAAGACCTGAAGGTCTCCACTCGGCAGGGCTGTCCTGAACGTAGAAGGGGCGTTTCTCTGAAGAAGGGCGCCATCCAGGAGTAAGGCGCCTGCTTGAGAAGAGCGCCTGGTAGGCACAAAAGCGGCTGCTAGGAGAGGACCGCCAGTCAAGAGGCGCCAGCTTGTTAGAAGAGGAGCGGCTAACTGGAGAAGAGCGCCTAACAATGGAGAGGCGCCTGGAACTTCTCGGTGAAGGGCTTCTGTCCTGAGAGGCACGTCTCTTGCGAGGGGGAGCTCAGAGCTCTTGATCAGAAGCGCGATGTCCTCCTTGCGAGGAGGGTCCTTAACCAGAGCGCCCATCAACGTAGAAAGTTGCTCCTGGAGGTCCAGAAGGACCCGCTTAGTGGAATTCTCCTGGTCTCCTTCGGGGGGAAGGCAATCTTCCTATCAAAAAAGGCGACTCCTCAGGGGCAAAAAATGCCTGCTGAGATGAGTGCCTGGCTGGCACCGCGCGTCAGGCTGGAGCCTTGCGGCTGGGACAAAACAGTAAGTGATCTATAGAACTACACAACAAACTTCAAACCAAAGATGATTCTCATAAGGATTTTCTTTTATCATATCGAATGTTCGTATAATGACTGTCATTCAGTAACTGCATACAGTACGTATAAATGACTGTTTTACAAAAGAGCGGTAGTTCCTTATGAAAAACTAAAATTAAATTACTGTAGTCTACAGTGCGAGGATATACCGAACCCTTCGGTAGTCTAATGTCACACATTCATTTCACATATTCTAACAACAGTACTAGCGACTGACGCATTAGAGAAACATAAAAAGTTAATAAAGCGGATGCCAAGCCAACGATCCAATACGTCACCAAAAGACAGCCAAAAAATCCACGGCACGCGAAAAACGAAATCCAAATTAGGAGGAACCAACAACAGGTGTTGTCAAGAACGGCGACAGAGAAAATCTGATTAGAAAACTGGGAATGGTTCCTAGTCCCGGCCACCAAGCGGCATGGAGGGTAGATCACCGGACCTACCTGTAGCGTGTGCCGCGAAATTTGAATTTCGTCGGGGACGAGGAGTCTATATATATCTGAAGGAAGTGAATGTACAAAAATGTAAGCTCATAATATTTGAGAGATGCTAAGTGAAAAGATCAAATGAAATATGTTCGATTTTTTGTAACATGCCCTCCAGTAGCCATCTCACCCACCTACCAAAAAAAAAAGCTAAATTTCATTCACAAACGATACATATTTGATATTTTGACTTAAAAACACTTTGTATAACGTAAGATAATAGCCCCATATAAATAAAGTACTATGAAGCAAGAAAGTCCCTCCGATTTGAGATCAATAAAGCAAAACAAACTTACCTCCTCGCAACTGCTCAGCTGATTTCCAAACCAAAATGACAATGTCAAAAATTGCATTTTTCCTAACTATACAAACCTGAGGTCCTTTAACAATAGGAAGTAACTAGTGGCAGCTGGAACAGTCGTAAGCTTCGAACAAGGGAGTTCGGTAGTTAACTGCTTGTCCGACAGAGCACGCGCAGCGCGACTGGGAGGTGAAGAATCACTTTTGCTTTAGGCCCAAGCAAAAACTGCAGAGAGAGGGGTGGCATGAGGTGGGACTATATGTAAAGGACCTCAGGTTTGTATAGTTAGGAAAAAAGCAATTTTCGACAAATTGTCATTTGTTCCGATATGTTATACAAACCATCGGTCCTTTAACAATAGGAAGACTCACTTCTTGGTGGGAGGAATCTGAGTCTTTGTGAACAGACTGGTGTTCCCCCAACCTTGGAAGCCTCCCTGGTCGTAAGAGCGAGGGAGGGATCCAAGCCTCTGTCCGATTGATCGGGGTATGCACCACAGGATCAATGGTCAGACCTTTAGACCAAGTACTAAGAGAGAGGCAAGCGTATCTCTTCGTACCAGGAAGCAACAACACGTTCCTGTTGGCAAGAGGCAACAAAGTTATGGGTTTGTCTCTTGTTGGCTTCCACTCCCCCCCCCCCCCCCCCCTGTTGGGGGAAGTGGTGGATATTTGCTCCCATCCCTAGTGAAAGTGATAGGATTGGGCTCTGTCGAGTAGCTTACCTGCATCTCGTCCTTATCCAGCAGGGTGACGACCGTATCCCTCTACCCACAGGTAGAGGGGGAGAAAAAGATGGGAAGAGGAGCCAGTCACACTCTCATTCACTCATCCCCTTCTACAGTCACACCAGACTCGATGCTGTTCAGCCCTGCGAGGGTCTGGGTTCGCTAACACGTGTTGAGCAGACCAACCACGGGTCCCAAGGAAAAAAGATCCAAGGACCTGTGGGCAATATCCTGAAGGTAGAAGGAGGTGCATGTGGTCTGGTTGGACCAGACCCCTGCCTTCAGTACCTGCGCCACGGAGAAGTTCTTGCGGAACGCGAGGGAATGTATTTCTTCTAGGTCATCCCGGTGCTAACGAAGAGGCGTCAACACTCAGCCTGGGGTGTCGAGTTTCTTCAGATAGCGCTGTTGCACCCTCACAGGACAAAGCAGCATCTCCTTTGCATCGAAGGCGGTGAAGTCCATTAGGGAGGGGATTGTGAAGAACTCGAACCGATCGTCAGGGACCGAAGGGTTCTGAGTCTTCGCTACGAAGTTCGGTACGAACTCGAGCGTCACGGATCCCCATCCCCTGGATGCTTGACTTCGCAGGAAAAGTCATGTAGTTACCTCAGGGGAAAAGAAAGGAATAGTCGCATGACCTATCCTCTTCTCCCGACTTTCGTGATGTCAGTACCATACTGGTCTATCCGTCTGCAGCGAAGTGTCTCGCATTCTCGTATCCCAATGCAGCGAAGTTGTTCTTCTCGGTAGTGGATAGGACACTGACACTCCATGGTGGGTGTTGATGGTATGGGTACTGTGACAAGCCATTAGGACGAAGTAATGATTGATCTGGAAAACCGAACTAAGTCCACAGCCTAGTTCGTAACTGACTCGGGCGCTCTGACAGCTGCCGACTGACTGCGTTCGGTGAGGCAAGTTGTCCAAGCATCCGAGTAAGTCACGTGACCTTCGCCCTTTAAAGAGTTATGCTGAGAGACCAAACAAATAGTGTATTTGTTTGTCACCGATGCCAGACGGCGAGGTGATGATTCTCTCAAGGCATGTGCCCAACAGGTGAAAGTCAATTGCCTTCTAGAGACCAAGGTCCCTGAAGGCAAGACATTCAAATAGTAGTTGAATCTCAGCTAAGGAGAAACAACACTATGTGCCGTTGAAGACGAAGGTGGACATTGAATGCAACCTACGTGTTCACAGCCAAATCGAGAGAAGGATTCTCAAGATTCTGAACCAGTGCTTACAAATGACTGAAAACGCTAACCGCTATTTCATTGCTGTCCGGTGAGGAATCGTAGTTGCAATGAAAGCGGGGCGTTTTCAGTAATGAAAACACAGGGAAGTACTGCCTGAAGAAATGCTTCTCATGGGCTGAACATTTGGAAGTAGAGCTGGGGAGTAGGCGATGTCTTGCAATACATCTGTTAATTCGGGGTGAACAATGAACAATTGCACACCTACGAATACGAGATATTTTGAAGACAAACTCAGATGTCTGCAGAAATCATTCCGCATTATCGCAGTGCGATGCAGCGGGAGACTTAGTACAGACTTCTGTTACCGTGCGGTAAACAGAAAGATAAAAGAGTCCAAGAGATATATCTGTTAAAAATTCTCGCAATGTCGAAGGCGATGACATCGAGCGTCACAGCAGTAGATGGTCATTCATGTATGCGAGAATCCCCGTTAATCAGAGACCTAAGTCCGTGATTGTTGGGCAGAGACACGGTTCGGTAGTCAATCAATGCAGGGGAGAGAGAGAGACATAACCGACCGTACATATCGGAGAGCCAGCTGGTACTGAGCTGCTATCAGGCAGTTCAATACGCAGTAGCTCTCGCTGGCTCGTCATCCTGAGTTGCCAGGTAATCCATTCCATGAAGGAATGCGTTCGGCTAGAACTCGAGCAATTATATTTAAACGAAACGGTTTTTGGTAAATACAAAAGCAAAGTTGGTGTTGTCGTGACAATACCATAAATATCTAAAATCGAAACTGGTAACTCCTGGGAGGTTGCAGGCAGCCTCGAGTTGCAGTTCAATTAGGATTAGTCGTCTCGGTCACGATCCGTAGAGTTAACTACGGTATGCGCCTACACCCAGGACAATTCAACTGCTTAACAGAATCATGTCGCGAGGGTAATATATGTAGTATATTTGTAGGTTTCTGTACAAAGACCTCCATCCTAAATTCTTTTCCATTCGAGGAATGAGAATAAGGATAGGAAGCCGACACCCTTCATTCTCTAATCAAGAGAGTGAAGGAGAAGTCTTACCCGAAGGAAAGCTTCAATGGTGATAACAGAATACCGAAGACGATAGTTCAAGCCAAACTGGATGTTCCCGTCTGTTCTTCTCTATCCTAGGGTTGGCCGCCTACTGTGAGATATTCTTCCTTCAGCAGCCGTGCTTCTTCCGAGCGCTAGAATTCCAGGAATTAAGAGTATTCGGCGAGTTTCCCAATAATCGTAGTAACAATTATCCGGGATTCTCGTCTAGCCCACTCTGGACCGTGGTTTCGCCCAAGTGTCTGCAGACCGTAAAAAACCGACACTGAGAGTGTTAGAAATTCCAAAGAATTCTAAGCGCTAGGCGAAACCCCCACCGAATTCGTCAACCTATCATCGGTTGGTGGTCCTCCCGATTCCCGTAGGAATCGAGGATGGGGCAGGATCCTTCCTCAACGACGGGGACTTACGTCCGGTAGGACCCGAAGGTCCCCCTGGTAGCGCAGTCCCCAGCGTGGGATCCTACAGAGAAGTCTCTGTAGGGTCCCTCCCCTTTCCCTCGTAGCCGTAAGGAGAGAGGGAATGGGTAAGGAATTGGATACTTGCTCGCCTTCCCAGCGGAACTAGCAGCTGGAGAAGAGAAGGAGAAGCCATCACCTTGCGGCGATGTCCTCTCAGAGTCTGGAAAAATGACAATGTCGAAAATTGCATTTTTCCTAACTATACAACCTGAGGTCCTTTACATATAGTCCCACCTCATGCCACCCCTCACGCTGCGTTTTTTGCATGGGCCTAAAGCAAAAGTGATTCTTCACCTCCCAGGCACACGGCGCCAGCACTGTCGAACAAGCAGTTAACTACCGTTCTCCCCTTGTTCGAAGCTTACGACCGTTCCAGCTGCCGCTAGCTACTTCCTATTGTTAAAGGACCTCAGGTTTGTATAGTTAGGAAAAATGCAATTTTCGACAAATTGTCATTTGTTCGGATACTTAATACAAACCCTCGGTCCTTTAACAATAAGAAGACTCACTTCTTGGTGGGAGGAATCTGAGTCTTTTGTGAACAGACTGGTGTTCGCCAAACCTTGGAATGCCTCCCTGGTCGTAAGAGCGAGGGAGGGATCCAAGCCTCTGTCCGATTGATCGGGGTGTGCACCGCAGTATCAATGGTCAGACCTCTGGACCGAGTACTAAGAGAGAGGCAAGCGTATCTCTTCGTACCAGCAAGCAAGAACTTGTTCCTGTTCGCAAGAGGCAACATAAAGTTATGGGTTTGTCTCAAGTTGGCATCCACTTCCTCCCCCTTGTTGGAGGAAGTGGTGGATATATACTCCTATCCCTAATGAAAGGGATAGGGTGGAGCTCGGTCGAGTAGCTTACCTGCATCAGTCGCCTGTTCCAGCGTGGTGACAACCGTGTCCCTCTGCCCACAGGTAGAGGAAGAGAAAGATGGGGAAGAGAAGCCAGTCGCACTCATTCACACATTCATTCTTACAGTCACACCAGGAATCAATGCTGTTCTGCCTGCTCGGGTGCTGGGTAAGCTTACACGTGTTGAGCAGCCACCACAGGTCCCAAGGAAAAAGTATCCAAGGACTCGTGGGCAATATCCCGAAGGTAGAATGAAGTGAAGGTAGTCTGGTTGGCCTAGATACCTGCCTTCAGGACCTGCGCCACGGAGAAGTTCTTGCGGAACGCAAGGGAAGGACCGATGCCCCTGACTTCGTGGGCTCTCGGACGAAGGGTACGGATGTCGTCACTACCATCAGTTTCGTACGCCCTCCTGATCACCTCACGCAGCCAGAAAGAAAGTGTGTTCTTGGATACTTCTTTCTTGGTCACCCCAGTGCTAACGAAGAGGCGTCGACACTCAAGCCTGAGGTGTCGAGTTCTCTTCAGATAGCGCCGTAGCGCCCTCACAGGACAAAGCAGCATCTCATCCGCATCGTTGTCGGTGAAATACATTAAGGAGGGGATTGTGAGAGAATCGAACCTGTCGTCAGGGATCGACGGATTCTGAGTCTTGGCTACGAAGTTCAGGACGAAATCGAGCGTCACAGATCCCCATCCCCTGGAATGCTTTACATTGAAAGACAGACCATGGAGTTCCCCTACTCTCTTCGCCGATGCCAGGGCCAGCAAGAAGAGGGTCTTGAGGGTCAATCCCTGTCTGACGACTCTTGGAGTGGCTCGAAGGGTCTTCAAGTCAAACTCCTAAGGATGAGAGTCACGTCCCACTCAGGGGGCCTGAGTTCCCTGGGTGGACAAGACCTTTCGAAGCTCCTCATAAGCAAGGAAATCTCGAACGAATTCGAGATATCCAGTCCCCTTAGCTTTAGGACCAGGGCCAGGGTGGCTCTGTATCCTTTGACTGTGGGGACTGAGAGGAGCTTCTCTCGGCGAAGAAATACAAGGAAATCCGCTACCTGCTGAAGAGTGGCTCTGAGAGGAGATAGACCCCGTCTACGACACCAACCACAGAAGACGGCCCACTTCCCCTGGTACACAGCTGCAGAGGACTGTCAGACGTCTCTGTTGCTGCGCTACGAGAAAAGCCTCTCGTTCGCAAGAGATGGTGGATAACAGCCAGCCGTGAAGTTGTAGGGACTGGACTGCTCGGTGGTACTGTTCTACGTGTGGCTAGGCTAGAAGGTTGTGCCAGTGGGGCATCTCTCTCGGTGCTTCCGCAAGCAGAGCCATCAGGTCCGGATACCAAACGGCAACTCCTCCGATGTGCAATATCCCTCGGTTGATGCGTCTGAGAACAGTAACATCTCCGGTGGGGGGAGTGCGGAGAGGCACTCCTCTTAAGAGGTTCCTGTCGTCAAGCCACCAGGCTAGGTCCTGCCTCACTTTTTCTGTGAGGGACACGGTGAAGTAAGGTGGATCCTTTGCCTGTGACCAACTCTCCTTTAGTCTCCACTGGAGAGACCACAGGTGAAGACGTCCGTGAGGAACTAACTTCTCGAGTGACGACAGGTGGCCGATCACGACTTACCATTGCTGAGCTGCCTGTTCCTGCCGAGACAGGAACTGGACGGCTGCCTCCCTGAATTTGCTGATCCGCAAGTCCTGCTACCGTGTCGATCAGCATACCCAGGTACTTCATCTTCTGCTTAGGTTCGAGATCGGACTTCTCGAAGTTTATTACGATCCCCAGATTGCGGCAAAACTTCAGAAGTTGATCCCTGTCCTGTAGCAACTGAGAGTGGGAGCTCGCCAGGACTAACCAATCGTCGAGATACCTCATCAGACGTATCCCGTGCGAATATGCCCAAGCAGACACCAGAGTGAACACTCGCGTGAACACCTGTGGGGTGGTTGAGAGACCGAAGCAAAGGGCCCTGAATTGGTACACCGTCCCGTTGAAGATGAAGCGGAGGTACTTTCTGGAGGATTGATGGATGGGTATTTGAAAATACGCGTCCTTCAGATCTACTGAAAGCATGAAATCGTTCTCCCTGATGGAGTCGAGCACGGAGCGTGCCGTCTCCATCGTGAACCGAGTCTGGCAAACAAATCGGTTCAGGGGAGAGAGATCTATCACCGGTCGCCAGCCCACCCGAGGCCTTTTCCACCAGGAAAAGGCGGCTGTAAAAGCCCGGTGACCGATCCTTGACGATTTCTACAGCTCATTTGGTCAGCATGGTCTTTATCTCCTGTCGAAGAGCATTGTCCTTTGATGAACCATGGACATAGGTTTGAAGATGGACCGGGTTGGAGGTGAGGGGTGGCTGAGATTCGAAGGGTAGTAGATATCCCTCCCGAAGGACAGCTACTATCCAGGTCTCGGCGCCGTAGCGCTGCCAAGTTGCCCAATGGCTCGCCAGGCACCCCCCCACTTCCGGCAGCAGGTGAGGGGGAACGCCGTCCCTAGCGTTTCCCACCTCGCTTCGACTTCTTCCCTGCACCTCCTTGGGGAGAAGAGGGCTGGGAGGAGGGCTGATGTCGGCCTCCCTTAGCAGAAGTTGAAGCAGCAAGAGTCTTTCCTCGGGGCTTAGACGGGGCAACCGTCTTAGCAGCAGAGGAAGCGCTAGCTAAACTCTTTGGTTTAGCCGCAGTAGCTCGAGGCTGCCCAGAAGCCTTCGAGACTGGCCTGGTGAACCAGGCGGTCACTGTCATCAGTGCGCCACCTCTCCACCGCAGCATCCACCATCTCTCCAGGAAAGAGAGAGGAGGAACTCCTAATGGGTCCGTTGCGAAGTCCGAGTACCACCTTGCGCCAAGCCCCCTTGGTTACTCGTGTAAGGACTGCGTCCCTACGACGAAGCACCAAGTTGGCCCACAGGTTTGCCGTCTGATGGGCGAGGTAAGAGATGGCTCTACCTCCAGACTGGCACAGTCTCCTGAACGCCGGGTCTTCCTCGAGAGCAGAACTCCCGGAGTCGGCCGCGACTTTGGATACTGTGAGGGGCCACAGATCCAACCAAGAGACTGCCTGGAATGCCGCCATAGTAGTTGATTCCAGGGCAAGTGCCTCCTGCTGCGAGAACCAGAGGTTCTGTTCTCCGACAGGAGCTGCTGCAGGGACACCCGGAGTTAGCCTTGCTAGCTCCGGGTTAACCTGTTTGGGCAGTATCGGATCTTCTGATGGCACGTAGAATCGCTGTAGAGGAGGAGGAAGTAGCTTCGATGACCTACTTGACTTCAGCGAATCCTCTCGTCCAGAAACGAGAGACTCCACTTGGTCAAGGACAGTCAGCCAGCTCTGACAGCGGCAGACCCACCGTCGGTTTGGGTCCCTCTTCGGGCCCCAAAACGACTCGAGCCGGGACGTGGGCTCGGATGGTGGGAGCGGCGATCCTTCCCCAAGGCCGTTGTGCTGACGAATCAGCGCAATGACCTCGGCAAAGTTCCTCTGGATCTCAGGAGTAACAGCGTCTTGAGGAGTAGGACCGTCCAGTCCCTCCAACAAGAGCAGCTCCCGAGACCCTCCTCCTTCAGAAGGAGGAACAGCGACAGACCCCTCACGGTCTCCTCCTGCCACTTGCGCGTACGTCCTGGCCGATCCTAGGACCGTGCCTGGTGCGTACGGCACCGTGACGTGATCGTCCCTCACGATCACTCCTGGATACCTCGCTCTTCCCGGCGTAACCCGAGGAAGTTGAAGGTATAGGAGAGGCAGACCTGACGCTCCCCCCTCGCTCACTGGCAGAACCAGTGTGCTTGGAGGGCTGCAGCCGATCACCAACCCGCGGTGGGGATCGGTCTGCAAGCCTGGTCGCGCCGCTCACCTGTGGCGAGCGGCTCGACTGAGCACAGCGACCCCGGTCCCATGCGTCAGATAAGCTGCTGCTGGTCCCCCTATCCGCCCAGTCCCTGTGGGAGCGGCGGTCAGGTGACCTGCAGAGCTCACTGTCGCGGTAAGACCGGTGCGCGTCCTCGCGGCGCGTCGAACTGCTGGTACCAGCTGAGGCTGGCGCCGACGGTCGGGGGGGACCTCTTCCCAGCCTCAATCCGTGGCCGGTCAAAGACCGTCACATCAGCCCGAGTTACCAGCTGGTCGCTACGAGAGCGGCCGCTGGCCTGGCGAGAGTCACCTGAGTGGCTCTCACCAGTCTTCTGCTCCGTGCCTCGGTCCTGGCGCCGAGCGAACTCAGGCGTCAAAACTTTGGCTGCACAGTCTCCCGTGGGAGACCGTACACTCGGAACCTCTCACGAACGAGAGGCCGAGCCGGTACCTGGCTTAGTGGCAGTGCTGCTAACACCAGGCGAGGAAGTACCGGTGGTAGCCGGTACCCCTCTGGTCTCTGTCTTCTTCCTTGCGGAAGGAGAGACGGGCCCTGTTCCCGAAGGAGCAGGAGGACCAGCAGAAGAACCCCTCGTCCCACCAGAGTGGGACGGGCCCTTAGAAGGTCCCGAAGGAGCCTTCTTAGGGGGGGAGGAGGCAGCCTTCTTCTTCTTTGGCTTGGTAGCCTTAGAAGTCGAAGGGGAAGAGGCGGCAGCAGACGACAAAGAAGACGATGAAGACGACAACGACACCTTCCTCCTCTTCTTCGTCAGCTCGCGCAGGACAGATGTCAGATCCTCCATCCAGGACGGAGCCGGGGCAGCAACACCGTGGACAGGAATGACGTGGGCAGGAGTGGGAACAGCGGGAACAGCAGGAGCGGCTAGGCCAGCAGCAGGAACAGCGGTAGCGGCAGGTACGGCTGACAAGTCGGGCGACCCAGGAGGCTTATTTTTAGCCATCAACATCCTGGGTACTGGAGGCAGGTCCTGGGGGGAGCTTTTTGGGCAGCGGAAGGCTGGGGTCAGCAGCACAAAGAACCCAGGTGGAGGTGGCACACCCCTCCTTGATACGGCAGCGAGCGGCCTTTGCACTGCGGCTGTCGGTGTTACCATAGTTACATGCGGCGTATACACAAGATGCGGAGGGGCGGCGTAACCTGGGGTAGTAATTGTAGTCGTCGTGGTGGTCACCAATCCATGTGTGACCGCCGCTGAATCAACCCCTGGATACTGGGCATGCCCTGCAGTCCCAGCGACGCCCACACCTGCCCAAGGTCGTCTCCCACGGAAGGTGCACCTGCGGAAGCAACAGTTGGGTCAGTTTGAGAACCCCACCCAGAGCGGACGGAAGACCCCGAATACAACTAGACGTCTGGGTAACGAGCGCCCTCCTCCACACTCGACGGATCGAGCGAGGAGAAGGACTCCGAAACCCCCTCCCCCCCCCCAGCAGGGGAAGGTGCGAAACGTGGGGCTGAGCAGGGGGTAGGAAGGATGACGAGGTATCCGTCACCAAAGGAGTCGCTGGAGAGCTTTCCGACGACTCCTTGGCAGGCCTACGCTTCTTCCTACCCTCATACAGAACCCACTGTGCCTCAGACCAATTCACACAAGTAATACATGGCTCAGTCCAAGAGCATTCCAGCCCTCGGCACCGAGTACATAAATCATGTGGATCTACGTCAATGAAGGAGCGAAATCCGCCGCATTTACGCCCCTCCAGCCCGGGACACACTCTACGGGCGACCGGGGGGCGCGGCGAAAGCTCCACTTCTTGATCCATAATAATAATTAAGTTTCACTTAATAAACAATGAAAAAATGTTATTGTTATAATACAATTAAGTTTGTTCATACTTACCTGGCAGATATATATATAGCTGTATTTTCTGAAGTCCGACAGAATTTCAAAACTCGCGGCACACGCAGTGGGCGGCCAGGTGGTAGTACCCATTCCCGCCGCTGGGAGGCGGATATCAGGAACCATTCCCATTTTCTATTCATATTTTATCAATGCCACTGTCTCCTGAGGGGAGGAGGGTGGGCATCTTAATTATATATATCTGCCAGGTAAGTATGAACAAACTTAATTGTATTATAACAATAACATTTTGTTCATGAAACTTACCTGACAGATATATATATAGCTGAATCCCACCTTCAGATGGAGGGAAGAGACAGAATAGGATTTTTAGGAAACTAAATTAAGTAGATGATGTACATCTTGGTTCCTCACCTGTTAGCAAAGTAGACTCTGTGATTACTGTCACTTAAGCCTGCTTCTGCTCAATCAGAGTTGCCAGCCAGGTGGAGACCTGTAGTGCTGGTGCGCTCTGGATGCTCTGTCAACGGGGACGTGACCTCAACGTGACAAGACCATCGAACCATACATATGAGGGCTATGAAGCAACTGACCACCACCTGACCAACTAGACCAAATCCCCCTGAAAGTTAATCTAATGGATGGGAGATCTTCACACAAGATCTCACCAACAACCAAAAACACAAAACATATTAAAAACTAACCTAACTCCTAACTAAGGGATAGGGAAAGAGCTACCTCCAGCCCCTAAGACTGTGTCTGCAGAAATGTAAGGTCCAAGAGAACTACAGTCCTCGTAAATCGTTCTCACATCTCTTAAGTAATGTGAGGCGAATACAGAATTGCTCCTCCAAAAGGTGCCATCAAGAATGTCCTTGATTGACATGTTCTTTTGGAAGGCAAGAGAGGTAGCGACAGCTCTGACCTCGTGAGCTTTCACTCGCATGAGGCTCAAAACAGTCTTCTGGCAAGATGAATGAGCCTCTTTAATGACGTCCCTCAGAAAGAAAGCCACAGCATTCTTCGACAAAGGTAATTCCGGTCTTTTCACAGAGCACCAAAGATTACCCGAGGGACCTCGTACCTCCTTCGTTCTATGAACATAGAACTTGAGAGCCCTGACAGGGCACAGGACTCTCTCTGGTTCTTGGCCCACCAGACTCGACATACCCTTAATCTCGAAGCTCTTGGGCCAAGGGTTAGACGGGTTCTCGTTTTTAGCCAAGAAAGTTGGACTAAAAGAGCAGACAGCGTTATCTCCTTTGAAGCCCACTTGGCTATTAAAAGCTTGGATTTTGCTAACTCTCTTCGCCGTCGCCAGAGAAGTTAGGAAAAGAGCCTTCTTTGTCAAGTTACGAAGAGACGCTGCGTGAAGAGGTTCAAACGGACTTGACATCAATAGTCTAAGAACCACGTCTAGGTTCCATGAAGGCGGCCTCGCCTGAGGAATCTTCGTGGTCTCGAACGATCTCAAGTGGTCGTGAAGATCTCTGTTGTCAGAGAGGTCCAGGCCTCTGCCGAAAAACTGCTGACAACATGCTCTTGTATCCCTTGATGGTCGGGACTGCCAATTTCTGTACATTCCTTAAGAAAAGGAGAAAATCGGCTATCTGGCTCACAGAGGTCGTGGAAGAGGAAACTCCCTCCTTTCTACACAATGCCCTGAAGGAAGCCCACTTCGATTGGTAAACAGCTCTTGATGAGGCTCTCCTTGCATTGGCGATCGCTTTTACAGCTGTTTTCGAAAAACCTCTCGCTCTGGCCAACTTTTCGATAGTCTGAACGCAGTCAGACCCAGAGCGGAGAGGTTTTGGTGATACCTTTCGAAGTGAGGCTGTTTGAGTAGATCTTTCCTCCAGGGCAACGTCCTTGGGAAGTCTACAAGGAATGACATGACCTCTGTGAACCATTCTCTCGCCGGCCACATCGGGGCGATCAGGGTCAACCTTGTCCCTTCTGAAGCCGCAAACTTCCTCATGACTTCCCCCATGATCTTGAATGGTGGGAAGGCATACAGGTCTAGGCCTGTCCAACTCCAGAGCAATGCATCTACAGCATTGCTCCTGGATCTAGGACCGGGGAGCAATACAGAAGAAGCCTCTTCGTCCTCGACGTCGCGAATAGATCGACCAGAGGACGTCCCCACAACTTCCAAAGCTCCTGACACACGTCTTGATGCAAGATCCATTCTGTCGGCAGGATTTGGTCCTGTCGACTGAGAAGGTCCGCCCTGACGTTCTGCACACCTGCGATGAATCTCGTCAGGATCCTGATCTTTCTCACACTTGCCCACAGCAGAATCTCCTTTGCCAGGTGAAACAGAGTCCGGGAGTGTGTTCCTCCCTGATTCTTCAAATACGCGAGGGCTGTGGTGTTGTCTGAATTGACTTGTATAATTTTGTTTGTCAATTTCTCTTCGAAGAACTGCAGAGACAGGAAGATCGCTGCCAGTTCTTTGACATTGATGTGCCAGACTGCCTGTTCCCCTCTCCAGGAGCCTGACACTTCTTCCCCTCCTAGTGTTGCCCCCCAGCCCGAAATGGAAGCGTCTGAAAACAACACTAGGTCGGGGCTCAGAAGATTTAGGGATAAGCCCTCTTGCAACTTCTGAGGATCGAGCCACCATCTTAGATGGCTTTTCACCGAATCTGAGATTTTCAAGATCGCATTCAGATCGTCTTTGGCCTTCCTTTCCTCCGCTAGGAAAAACTGGAGAGGCCTGAGGTGCAGTCTCCACAAGGAAACAAACCTTTCCAGAGAGGAAATGGTGCCCAGCAGACTCATCCATTCCCTCGCCGAGCAAGTCTCTTTGCCCAGGAAGGCTGAGACTTTCTCTAAGCCTAGTCGCTGACGTTCCTGGGACAGAAACGCCCGAAAAGCCACTGAATCCATCTGAATCCCCAGATACACGATGGACTGTGTCGGGGTCAGATGCGACTTTTCGAGGTTGACTAGAAGTCCCAGGGACTTTGCTAAGGCTAATGTTAACTGAAGGTCCTTCAGACATTTCTCCTTTGACGACGCTCTGACAAGCCAATCGTCGAGGTATAGGGATACTCTTATCCCTGAAGAGTGTAACCACCTCGCTACATTCTTCATGATGACGGTAAAGACCATCGGAGCCGTGCTCAAGCCGAAACAAAGGGCTTTGAACTGCCAGACTTTGGCTGCACGGTCTCCCGCGGGAGACCGTACACTCGGAATTTCTCGCGAACGAGAGACCGAGCCGGAACCTGGCATAGCGGGAGCACCGCTAACACCAGGCGAGGAAGTACCGGTGGTAGTTGGTACCCCTCTGGTCCCCGTCTACTTCCTTGCGGAAGGGGAGACGGGCCCTGTTCCCGAAGGAGCAGGATGACCAGCAGAAGGACCCCCTGTGGTGGGACGGGCCCTTAGAAGTTCCCGAAGGAGCCTTCTTAGGGGGGGAGGAGGCAGCCTTCTTCTTCTTTGGCTTCATAGCCTTAGAAGTCAAAGGGGAAGAGGCGACAGCAGACAACGAAGAAGACGACGACAACACCTTCCTCTTCTTCTTCGTCGTCAGCTCACGCAGGACAGATGTCAGATCCTCCATCCAGGACGGAGCCGGGGCAATTGCCGAAGCAACACGGCCCAGCTGCACCTGTGCGGAAGGACCTGAGTCTGGGGCATCAGCACCGTGGACAGGAACGACGTGGGCAGGAGCGGGAACAGTAGGAGCGGTGAGAGCGGCTGGGCCAGCAGCAGGAACAGCGGTAGCGGCAGGTACGGCAGGCAAGTCAGGTAACCCAGGAGGCTTAGCTTCAGCCATTGACATCCTGGGTACCGGTGGCAGCACAAAGAACACAGGTGGAGGCGGCACACCCCTCCTCGGTACGGCAGCGATCGGCCCTTGCACGGCAGCTGTCGGCGTTACCGTCATCAAATGCGGGGTATACACAAGGTGAGGAGGGGCGGCGTACCCTGGGGTAGAGATTATTGTTGTTGTGGTGGTCACCGCTCCATGGGTGACCGCCCCCTACCCCGCCAGACGCTGAATCGACCCCTGGACACTAGGCACGCCCTGCAGACCCAAGGACGCCCACACCTGTCCAAGGTCACTCGTTCTGCGGAAGCAACAAAAGGGTGATTAGTGGGGGGGGGCGAGCACCCCGACCCCACCCCGAACGAACGGGAGACCCCGAATACAATTGTACGTCGGGGCACCGAGAGCCCTCCTCCACGCTCGACAGGTCGGGCGAGAAGGACCCGGATGCTCCTCCCCCCCCGAAGGCAAAGGTGCCATCCATGGAAGCTGGGGGGAGGGGGGGGGGGGGGGGGGCAGCAGCAGGAAGGAAGACGAAGAATCACTTCCCCTGCCCCCGCACAGCATCCACTGCACCTACACTAATAACTTTATCCCGCGAGAGCAAACGTGCCCTCGGCACCGAGCGCAAAGAATAAAGATTAATTCCCGGTATGAGCAGGAACTAATCCATAATGAATGTTGATGCAATGAAATATATAAAAAGTGAAAAAAGCAGAAAAAAAAATACTGCACTTGCGATTCACATTTCACACAAAGCATAAAAAGGGGAAGGATCAATTCCCGGGTAAGAGCGGAAAACTTGATCCATAATCAAATAATATATGAAAATGAAAAAGAATAGTGCTCTTGCGTTCACTTTCATACAAATTAAAGGGCTCATGCCGCGAGCATTTGCGCCCTCGGCCCCGAGTGCACAGGGCAAAATATAAATGAAAAAGAGTACTGTACTTACAAGTTTCACTTTCACAATTTCACCCAGAAATAAACGACTCGGCACGAGCGCGCTCCCGCCCTCGGCACCAAGAATATTAATCATGAGGATCAACTTCAGGAAAAGAGCGGAAACCACCGCATCTACGGCGATAGCTCCATTTCTTGACCCATAATTTATTTAATTAATGAAAATGAAAACAGAGTACTTACAATTTCAAACCAAACAAATCAGTAGTGGAAAACACAATATAAACAAAGCATACAACGATGAAGCGAGCAGAGAGCGATGGTGAACAACGTCCTCACACACCACAGCCGAAAGCAAAAGTGATTCTTCACCTCCCAGGCACGCGGCGCACGCACTGTCGGACAAGCAGTTAACTACCGTTCTCCCTTGTTCGAAGCTTACGACCGTTCCAGCTGCCGCTAGCTACTTCCTATTGTTAAAGGACCAAGGGTTTGTATTACGTATCGGAATAATAAAATTTTTCATAAGTACCACTCTCGTACTAATTTCTGCCCTTACACTTTAATTCTCTACAAAGGGAAATTCTCTACGAAGGAAAGTGTGAGGATTTTAGTAAAATCATTTACTGATGGTTAGCAAGACCTGGTTTGGTAAGCAAACAAAAAAATGCAAAACTTTGGCCCAAAGGAATGATGAAACATTCAAGAATTACTTTCAAAGCATATACTATTCACAAAAGTACTTATGAGTAGCCTATACCCTGTAAACATCATCGATATAAAATTTTGGCCTCAAGGAATGCCATAAGATACTAAATTATTTTTTAGGGCAAAACTATATTTCTGGCTCCCACAAAGTCTATGAATAATGAATATTAACGAATTACTTTTAAGATTTATTTTTAGGGCAACACTATAGTATTAGCAACTTGCAAGTAGCCTAGGCAAAAAAAATATGGGCAAAAGTTGCCTAGCTTTTTGCTTAAAAGAATGACAAAACATTATAAAATCACTGTGAGAGAGAGAGAGAGAGAGAGAGAGAGAGAGAGAGAGAGAGAGAGAGAGCGAGAGAGAGAGAGAGAGAGAGAGAGAGAGAGAGATAAAAAAAAAAAAAAAAAAAAAAAAAAAAAAAGAGCAGCTGCTTGCGAGTGCTTATACGTACTCTGAAAACATCATTTAATAATTTATTAATTCAAAACCCTAAATTGAAGGGTTATAAGTAAAGAGGCACGATAAACAAAACTATGCAATGTTTAGCCTAAAGGAATGGCATAACAAGCAAGAATTACTTTTCGGGCCAAACTATTATTACCGGCTCATAAGCATAAACAAGACTAGTTGGTGAGTACTCAATAATAACAAAACAAGTAAAAACTCATCCTGAGATTCCACTGAAGGTTACTGAATATGCGTGCCAGTGGGAATGCACGCCACTAAATGCAATTAATACTAACCAGAAAAAAATGAACAAGCTATTGCCATCACCAGTGTTTACCAGATGACGGCAGAACCAAACTAAGCTTGCTGCTCACAGTCGTTCCTATTTTCCCACTAGTGGGTGGAACTGGTCACCTACACAATAGTTTGAAGTGCTACCCACAAAATTTTGAATTCAAGCTGCAGTATAAGTGGAACTTATAGCTATGTAATTTCTGGGTAAGTTACTTAATTCCAAATATACAATACTTAATTACAAATATACATTTATTATAATGGCAGTAAAAAATGTATAAAATAACTTAATATTTTTGCAACATAATGGGGCAGCTATAAAGTATATAAGGTGTCTAAATTTTTTGTAAAGGGTTTATTCAAGCTGTTTATTTGTTGCAAGTCTTAAAAATAATTAACAATGGTATTACCTTCAAGTAAGTTTCAACTTCACAGAAAGGAAAACATTGCAAAACAAAAAGTATAAGCTACTGTGAATTAAAACTACAAACTAAGTAATAGGGGATAGTACATAGCAATAGAGTCAATATACAGCAGAGAAAACTCCTGACAGAAATAAAATAATCAACATCACCAAAAAGCAAAACAAAGATACATTGAGCTTCATTTAAGCACAACAAAAGCACCTTAAAAAATGAACTCATCCACTACTACATGACATTTCTATGGCTTCTTAATAAGCATAGAGCCATCATACTCCCATACCTCATCTTGCTGTGGTCAGGGAAGAGGGAAAGGGAGTCCGTTACTCTTAGAGTTTTTTCCCGATGTTAAAATGCAAAAGTTGTAACCTATGTGCAAAATAATATAAAAATTAAAATTAATAATTTAAAAAACATAGTAATAGTAGTAATAAGGCCTTATAGGTAAACAGTTCCAAACAAAAGCAAGGCATATTTCAGCCATACTATACTTACTATTTTCTATGAACACAGAATATTATAATAGAATATTAGTGAATATATGCTGAAAACAGAATGAAGATAAATAGTTTAAGCAAATTCCCTCAGGGTAGAGGCAACATCAGTTTCCCCTGCTCCATAACTCCAATCTGTTGATGCAACACCAAACCAACTGTGACTATATTATATCTGCATATTTGTAGAATACAAAAAGAAAAATGATATTGTTATAATACAATAAAGTTTCATACATACTTACCTGGCAGATATATACTTAGCTGGGACGACGGAGTCTTAGCTAAGTATATATCTGACAGGTAAGTTCATTGTATGAAAATTTTGATTTTCATTTGTGGCTTTCAAACAGACTTAGTAAACACTTTCAAAACAGACTTAGTAAACACTTTCAAATACTAAGTGAACAAAAAATACAACACAGGAAATTTCAATCTTTGTAGGAAATCATAAAATGTCATTTGATATGCACAACATCCTTTGTACAGTAAGTTTTAGCAATCATTTTTTTTTTTTTTTTGCTTCATGTACTTCAGTAAGTGAAAAGTTCCATTCTTGATGTTAATAATGTGCTTTTAAGTGGAAAAAAAAAAATTAAAAATTGTTTGATAACTATAATGCCAAGCTTCTAAGTTCATCTGCTTTTAAAAAGATTTAAAAGTGATTTCTGTAAATGAAGAATATTTGGTAATACAAAAGAAAATACCTATGCATACATTGTGTATTTTTCTATTTCTTGAATGATTCCTTGGAACAGAACATGGTAATAAATTGAGGATTCCTGTCTTTATTCTTAAAAAACACCTTCTTACCACTTAAAATAAATCTCTAACAAAACTGATTACCATAAACAACTTTAAGGGTATGCACTAACATGTATTGAGCAATTATATAAAAACTGAAGGTAATAAAATGTTTTCATAACAAAATTTATTATTTGGATACTGACCTACTTCAACAAAATTAAGTTGAATGGGCACTGTAATTGTGCCTGATTATCCTGAAAAATTCTCCAATGAGGTCGTGTGTCCTTGTAAGGACAATGTTTTTTTCGCTAAATTTATGTATATAGTTCCCTGTTCGTGTTGTACCTCACACATACGGTTAAGCACTTTTCGGCCTTGCCGCCGCCATATCATTCATATATGTTAATTCATCATAGAAAATCACAAATTTTAAGTAATTTGCATTTTTCCTAGCTATACTTACCCCAAAGTACTTTCTTAGGAGAATCCTGGATACCAAGTACCAGATTGACATCCAGGATCCTCCTAAGAAAATAATTTGGGGTAAATGTACGGCGTCAGAACAAATATGTTTTCAAGGCAGTTTTTAAATCCAATATAGCATCTCTTGAATCCTGTCCCTTTCGTAACTGGCATCGATACCGCGTCCTTTCCAGCCTTCCCAGTGCTCATCTGAACAATGCTAGCGTACATATATGACGTTTCTTGATATTACTGATGATCGCGTGAAAGTATGAGATATCTTATTTCTGGGGTCATGGTTTGAACTGAAATTCATTTTTACCTTGTTTTATCCTTACTGCCATCACAAATGAAACTCCACAGTGCTTATTTGATTGTAATTATACACATTTTGTTTTTAATTCACTCCAAACTGCACTTGAAATATGTTGAGAGAGGGTTGACAGCGAAGCCATGGCGGGAACAACTTTTGTCTTAATGTAAATTGTGTCCAAAAAGGCTCAGTATACCATTACAAGTATTTATTGCTCAGAAACCATGTAACAGAGTAATGCAATTTTTTCTACAATGAAGTGCTCTGAATATAAACTTGAATGTAGAACATTCTACAAAACTACATTATAGTCTATGTTATATGGTTTCTGAGCAATAAATACTTGTACTAATGGTATTGGGACTTTATGGACACTCTGTACGTACATATGGCTGCCATAAGCACCGGCGAGCAGACGATGGATTAGTGATTTGTTTATGACAAAATATTAGTGTTTTTATCGCACTTTTCATTGATTCAAGTCTATATACTATTGTGACTTTTATTTTTAATAATTGTACTTATGCCTGAAATAAATGTAACCTTGAAGGCTTGCATGCTAGGAATGGTAAAATTTTATCGTTGCCAATTTAGTGGAGCTTCACATATACACCAATGAATTTACAAACTGTTTCTATGAATTCTAGTTGTCATAGTAATGAAATAACAATAAAAATGCTCTATGTATACGTATACATATACTACAAACAGATACACTAATTTCACTCATTTCCATGATTTTGTGTAAATATTATACCCAGTTTGGAGGGTAAACACATATCAATTGGCAACAATGATAAAAATTAGGAGAGGACAAACAACACTATAGCAACTGTTCACAGTAAAAACGGAGATATTGGAGTCAGGAATCTAGTTACTTTTTCAACAAAGAATATTTTCAAATTAATTATCATGAACACATAATAAATTTATGTAATCCATAACCTTACACTGGTGTTTAACTATTTATTTCAAAATTATCCAGGGCACTCGAGGGCAAAAGTCGTCATCGTTTAAGTGTCCCAGTGTCTATGGGTATGCGTGGTGTGCAGATTTAGCACATGAAATAGAAAGTTTATTGACACAAGTGACTCCGCAAACATCGAGATGGCGTCAATCTTCTACATGTAAGGCGTTTTAAGTAAAAATTTTGAAAGCGTCATGGAGGTAAGTTTGCATTGCGCATGGCTAGAATGTCAATAACCTCTGTTTAATCTTAAATTAGGACAAGAAGAAAAGTGCCCTGGATAATTTTGAAATACATAGTTAAACACCAATGCAAGGTTATGAATTATATAAATTTATTATGTGTTCATGATAATTAATTTGAAAATATTCATTGTTGAAAAAGTAACTAGATTCCTGACTCAAATATCAATAGTTTTGCTGTGAACAGTACCAACGCTCTTCTATTGTTTATTAGTATTGCCATTTGGTATGTTTACCCTCCAAACTGGGTATAAAACTTACACAAAACCGGGGAAATAACGAAGTTAGCGTATCTATTTGCAGTATAGACGTATACATATTACAGCAATTTTATCATTATTGGATTACTATGACAGCTAGAATTCATGGAAACAGTTTGTAAATGCATAGGTGTACGTGTGAAGCTCCACTAAATTGGCAACGATGTCATTTTGCCATCGTCTGCTCGTATCTACTTTAGAAATATCTGTAATTTTTTGGGGTTAATTTGGTTGCAAAAAAGTGATAATAGACATTAATTAAATAAAGATTTTGAAGTAACAAAGTAAAGTTAAACTAAATAATGAGTAAAGTAAACAATTAAGGGAATAAAGCTTTGCACTTCATAAACTCTGTAGTTGTGTGCTGCCTGCAACTGTGTTTGTGGAGAGAGCGCTTAGGATCCAGTAACTGCAACGTAGTTCAAGCACAATTTGGAGTGAATTAAGACCAAAACATGTATAATTACAATCAAATAAGCACTGTGGAGTTTCAGTTGTGATGGCAGAAAGGATAAAACCACCGATTACATGGTAAAAATGATATTGTTATTGTACAATAAAGTTTCATACATACTTACCTGGCAGATATATACTTAGCTATAGACTCCGTCGTCCCCGATAGAAATTCGAATTTCGCGGCACACGCTACAGGTAGGTAGGTCAGGTGATCTACCGGCCTGCCGCTGGGTGGCAGGAATAGGAACTATTACCTTCTAAGGACAGATTTTTCTCTTCCACCTGTCTCCTGAGGGGAGGCTGGGTGGGCCATTCAATCGTATATATCTGCCAGGTAAGTATGTATGAAACTTTATTGTACAATAACAATATCATTTTCATACATTCAACTTCCCTGTCAGATATATACTTAGCTGATTGGCACCTTTGGCGGTGGGTAAGAGACAGCTAATTACTGATTAGACAGGTAAACAACATACGTTGTAGGTAATAGATAAATAAAACCTTGGTTCCTATGTGTTTAGACGAAGGGTTGACTTCCTAGCTATTGCTAGGTGTCTGCTTCGTCTCAAGAGCCTCAGCGAGGATGTGACCTATGGCTAAGAGTTCTTGTAGATCTGTCAATGGGGTCTTATCCACTTACTCGACAGAATCTAATGGTCATTTGTCAATGGGGTCTTATCCACTTACATGACAATACACCTATGCCTAGGGGCATAATTAAGGAGCACAACACCGATCCCGATCACTGATCCAACACGAGGGTTTGTGCTTAGTTTGAAAAGAGCTATCCCCAAACTCCTTTCAAACAACCAAAAAAAAAAAAAACTATGTTAACATAAAAATTAACTCACTTAGTTAAGGATCAGTGTCGGCTCCCTATCCCAGCAACGTATCCGTAGACACGTAAAACCAAGAGAGAAGGATCTCTCGTAGGTCAACTTGACCTCCTTCGTGCAAAGGGAAGTCAACACAGAGTTGCATCTCCCTTAAGTTACAGCTAATATGTCCTTCACGACATATTGTTATGTAACGAACAAGAATTCATAAAAGCTCGCACTTCAAGCGCTTTTAATTCTCAGCTGTTTGAAGGAATCATCAAGTCATTCATGAAGTGCTTTTAGCGATCACACTTATTTCAAAGAAGACCAGGGCTTCCTTTGAAATGGATCTTTTCTGGATGAAGCCTAGTGCCTGGCTTGCGCCTGGGTGGCGCCTCGAGTCTGGTTGGAGCCTCGAGCCTGGCTGGCGCCTCGCGCCTGCCTGACACTTGGTTGGCCGCCTAGCTCCTGGAAGGCGCTTTTTGCCTGACCTCATGGGGCTGGCGCCTCGCGCCTGGAAGTAGCTTCGACACCTGGCTCCAGACTGGCACTATTTGGCGTCTGGCCCCTGGCTGACTCCTCTCCACTTGCTGTAGCTTCGAGCTTGGTAGAGTCCCGAGGATGTCTGGCGATGCCCACATCAGACACTCTTATCTGTCTGACTTGTTCACCTCCAGCGCATCTGCGCTAGGTTGGAGGCCCCCTCTTTCTCTTCATCAGACAATGACAGTGTTCCTTGAAACTGTCTGCCTCTGGCGTTTTTTACGCCTGTTTTGGCATTTGGCGCCTGGTTGGCGCTACATTGTCCGAAAGTCCTGAAACTCCACAATGGTTTATCAGGAGATTGGAGAAGGGTGGAAGAAATTCTTCCACTTTGAGCTTCTGGCCTCTCCGGCAAGGGAAGGTGATTGTAGTAAACTACATCCATTAGACGATAGGACATCTAAACAGTACGAGAGATAAGAGTCTTCCTCCGAGGAGGATCCTTCTTGAATCCTTCCGTTGCTAACGAGATCTCTTCTTACTTGCTGATGAAGTTCCTCGTTGCAGAATCTTCCCTATCCTTGTCTGAAGGAAGGGAAGGGGCTTGGAAGTCGAAGGAGACTCCGAGCTGAAATTGGGAGGACTCCTGATTTCTAGCTCTTTACTGTATCTCTCTGAATACCTTCTGGGAAGCATTTCGAACCCTCATCGCATCCCAAAGACTTTGTAGGCAAAATTGTTTAAACCATCTCTACTTATGTAGGTGAAAACGTAAGTACCCTGCCTGGGCAACGAAACTTCTATCTGAAATCGTTGAGTCAGGAATAGAGGGTTTTAGTTCTCTTGCCAGACATACTATGCTGGCAAGAACCCATTGCCGAGTCTCCATTAAATCTGATGCGAGATTCCAATGCACAAAAATTCACCTGTCTTCTTGGTAGTTAAGGGCCAAGAGAAAACAAAGAATTCCCTCATAAAATTTCTCAAAGAAGTTTGATGAGGAGCAAGCAGTTCCATCTTGTCGGAACACGGAATCTGAAGCCACAAAAGATCCCATTCGAAGTACATGATATCCTACTCTTGTCGTATTGAGGTATCGTATCAGATCCCGAAGATCTTAATCCTCTGCTATCTCTAATTCTCCTTGTATAGACAGAGTATAGCCTTTTACTGTGCTCTTTGATAGCAGATATATATAAAGTTGATTCTTCCATCTGAAAAGGAAGAAAAAACCTATATGTGGTTCACAGAGGTATCGGAAGAGGACAGTTTCCTCTTCCATCAAACACGATCTGCAGCAATTCTATGTCCTGGCTATGACTATTGTCATTCACCTTTAAAAATCCTCTCATTCATGTCCACTTCTGGTCAGTCTGCACGAAGACTGACTCAGAGTGGAGAGGTTGTTAAGGTCCATTTGTAATAGATGCTTATAGAATATTCAGACTGCCTTGGAAAAGACTTCCAAAACATGCTGTGAGAAGAACGTGACCTCTGTGAATTCAACCTCTAAGGCCAAAATGAGACAAAGTATTATCCTCTCTTTCTTTGACGCCCTTTATCTTAAATTCTGTAAAGCATTTATATTTAGGGGGAAAAAAAAAACTAAAGTTTATTCCCCTTTCTATAAATAAAGATGGTGTATATTGCTACTTCTCTTGGTTCAAGGAAAAGGAAGCAGTCTACAGGAAGCCTGTTCGTCTTTTACCTTGCTAAGAGATCTATGAAGAAGACTTTCCGTAGGTTCTCACAACTCTTTGCAATAATTGTTAGACATATGATAACAGTTATTATCGTTGATCGAGAAGGTTCTCACGGACATGCAAAATCTTGCATCGAACCTCTTTTTCCAAATAGGTTCTCTTTGTTAACGCGAACAGGAGCGAAAAAAGATTCTCAATGCTCTTTTGCGATATGAGAGAGTCGTGGAATTGGCCTAAGTGATTAAATGGGTAACGAAATCAGGAACGAATCCTGCCGTTACCGAGCGTGCTGTCTGAGAGGCTACTGGACTCTTATGTTAATAACTCGCTAAAACGAGAAAATATCTTGGATGGTGCTCTTGGCTCACTGCGCCAGGCTGGCTGGCGCTTCTGCGCCAGGTTGGCGCTTCAGACCGGCGCTTTCTTCTAATACTCTTTATGTTATGTGCCAGAACATCTGTGCCTTTATGGTACCCGACATCCTTACACATGTTAATTCCGTTCTTAGTAGGAAAAAACTCTTATATACGTAGTATATTCTATTCAGGGAAACCATTTCTGCCACGAAGAGAATGTTTCCCATTCCACTCATCCATCTTCTCTTGAGCAATATCTGATTCTAAAAAGGTTGTGTGCGTTTCTCGAAAGACTTGACCATACCGTAGTCTTAAAGTGAATTCTCTACTACATCCATCTTCTCACTAAGCATGTATATTCTAATAAGCCATGCTTTCGGTAAAGCATGAGAGCATTATATAATATAATGTTCTGCTGTGTTAGAATCCTTTAATAATGTTCCCTACGGTAAACAGCATTGAAAGGTTATAATATCTTTCTTATTGAAAGCTTCTTAGCAAAAGGCAGACAATATTTTATTTTATGTTAGCTTAACTATCCCCTCCATTCGAGACTTAAGAAGTCCATGATTGTAGGGGGAATATACGGTTAACCATTCGATCCCGTTGGAGAGAGAGATGCAACCGACTGCTAATGACCGAGACCTGGATGGTACTGTATTGGCCTTACGCTTACAATGACAGCCCGGCCGTCTCGCTCGCTGCCTGGCTGCATTCATCGTGAGTTGCCAGTTACTTCATTTAATGAAGGAATATAATAAAATTATTCCCGAGCCTAAGGAAGCTCTCAATAATGCCAATTTAAGCCAAACAACCTTTGTTAAATACCGAAGCTGAGTAGGTATTGTCGTAACAAACTTTTTAAGCGAAGTCCCTTACCAGGAAAAATCCTGTAAGGATATAGATAATTTCGTAGCGAACCACAAAGGCAACTATGTTATGCGTATATGACTTGTCATTCAGCAGTCGTATGCAGCAAGTCTTCCTTCTACATTCTTTCCTCTCCGATGCGGAGAGAGAATGGAAATTTTGCCCTCTCCGTTCTTTTCGTCAATAAACACGAATTAGCATTAGTCGAAAGAGATCGCAATGAAAACTCTCGGATCGAAGAGAATCCCTCAAATTTTTATTCTCTTGGAGATAAGGCCGTATTCTACGCCTCTATTATCTGGAAGAGCCTCTAATCAATGAATGAGAGCTCGTACGAACCTTGTTCAATTTGCAAACGATTGCCACTCTTTCTGTAAATGGTTGGTTGCATTATTTTAGAAGGAGGAAGATTTTAATATCGTCTTATTAGTAATGAACTAATTTTTTTCAATAAAAAAGGTCGCTAAGGTCTTATAAACTGAGAGACCTGCTCCCTTATTGGCTTCCAATTCCGATCTATCTTCCATTTCCTGTCCATCAAGTTGGGAGAAGAATGAGCAACCGGAGGAGAGCGCCTCCTTCCGTAAGGTGAAGGGCTTTTAGCAGTACCGATTCTAACCTGGCAAGGGCTAAGGCCGCCTGTGCGACATCTTGAGTCCCCGCCAGGAAAAAAAAACCGATCTTGCTCTTGCTATTACTGAGAAGGGCGACGGCCGCCTGTGCAACAACTCCCGTCCTTATCAGGAGAAATCCTCGAATGTCTTTCACCTTACGCAGAATCAGGATCTAACTCCATATACGATGAAGATCCTGGTTTATAGCTTCAGGCGCTTTGCTCCTCGTTTCAGGCGCTTCAGGCTTTCAGGCGCTTTGCGCCTCATCTGAGGCGCTTCAGAAGCCTTGCGCATCGTTTCAGGCGCTCCAGGCGCTTTGCACCTCATTTCAGGCGCCTCAGGCGCTTTTAGCCTTGTTTCAGGCGCTTCAAGCGCTTTTCGCCTCTTTTCATGCGCTTCAGGCACTCCGAGCCTGTTTTCAGAAGCTTCAGGCGATTTGCGACTCCTTTGAGGAGCCTCCGACGCTTTTTCTTTTCGCCATCTCTTCAGGCTCTTCAGGCGCTTTGCGCCTCGATTCAGGCTCTTTAGGCGCTTTGAGCCTCATTTCAGGCTCTTTAAGCCTCATTTCAGGCTCTTTAGGCGCTTTGCGCCTCATTTCAGCCTCTTCAGGCGCTTTGCGCCTCATTTCAGGCTCTTCAGACGCTTTGCGCCTCGTTCCAGGCTCTTCAGGCGCCTCGAGCCTTGTTTCAGGCGTTTCAGGTGCTTCATGTCCGAGGAGCTAGAAGCTTAAAAATTATATATGTATGTTTAATCATTAACCGAGATCCATAATTCATTCGATCAACATATATTCTTTAATATCTAATTCGTTCTTCTCATAATAGATATATTTTCATATAAATGTACCGATGAGGAATTTGTTGAAATAACTCTTTCAAACACCATGGGATAGAGCCTCCGTCTATTTGTACGGGGGACAAAAACAGGATAGGGCAATGCCTCTACCGTAACTGTTATCGAAAGATATCTCTCTGAGGTTCCGATATCTACGACGAGATTATCTTGCATCTTCATTGAATCTACGCCGTTGAAACTTTCTTCTCCTTATCCGTCAACACGATAATAATAAGGGGAACACATTACATTAGGACGCCTTTCCAATGGCGAACTTGGCAGTCTGGGACGTTCTACAGAACCTGCCGAGGGGACGCCTGATCGGTGGGGATTCTCTGAAACCCCCCTGCGGTTGTCGACATTCCTTCTCCTCTGGGCTTGTGAGCTTGGAAGAGGTCTAGACCTGGGAGCGAGACAGAGCCGATCAGACGCACCCTCCATTGCAATGGGGGAACACTATATTCACTTCTTACCTTTTAAAAGCTTGCATTTGAGCTATCCATTTATCTTCAATTTGCATATATAAATTTGTAGTTTCTGAGGATAAGAAAAGGTGATGAGGATGCAACAAACTACTAGTACTGCTAATACTCTAACTGCTCGTTAGCACAAACGCTATTAAAGCTTATAAAGTAAGCGTATCTAGTTATATGCTTTTCTGACTTCCTAAAGTAGGAAATTAGAGTTTAATATTTCCTTAATAAAGTTGTAACCTTTATTACATGTAATAATGAATAAATATTAATAATTCTCTTTATGGCAAACTATGTGAGTGTCTACCGATGATTTCGGTAGTTTCACTTAGTATTTTCTTCGAAATTTCGAAGCGAAATTCATTAAAAAGTTAATAAAAGCGTATGCCGAACCAAAGACCCAGTACTTCCCTGCAAAAGACAGCCCAGAAGATCGATGGCGATGAAACACGAAAATCAAATCAGGAGGAACCATAAACGTATGTTTACAGTCCAAACGATAGAGAAAAATCTGTCCTTAGAAGGTAATAGTTCCTATTCCTGCCACCCAGCGGCAGGCCGGTAGAATCACCTGACCTACCATACCGGTAGCGTGTGCCGCGAAATTCGAATTTCTATCGGGGACGACGGAGTCTATAGCTAAGTATATATCTGACAGGGAAGTTGAATGTATGAAAATGAATTTCAGTTCAAACCATGACCCTGGGAATAAGAAGTTTCATACTTTCACTAATATAGGAAACAAAATGTTATTTTATTGTGCTGATTACAACTGCAATCTTGAGTAAGATCAATAAACGTTACATATATACCCTAACATTGTTCAAATGAGAGCTGGGAAGGCTGGGAAAGATGTTGGATCCTTGGCGGTTACGAACGGCACCTCAGTCAGTGGACGCCATAGGAGAAACAACCGACTGGACTAGCAGATCCAATTTCCACCGCGTGTGAAGTCACCCCCCGAAAAAGTACTTTAACACGTCCTGACACCTGAGATGGGCCTCAGTCATGAGTTGTTGGTGGTGAGAGGAGGAGCTTGAGACCTCTACTATCCTTTCGAAGTAAGTATTTTCTCCTAAGTTAGAAATTAAGGTCATATTTTAAGTTAAAACAGAGGTTAATGAAAGTCTGGCTCTACGCAGTGCACACATACCTCCATGACGCTTTCAAAATTTTTACTTACAACTCCGAACATTTAGAAGATTGATGCCATCTCGATGTTTGCGGAATCGCTTGTGTCAATAAACTTCCCATTCCATGTGGTAAATCCACACACCACTTGTACCCATAGACTCTAGGGGCACTTTCTTTACAAAAATCGTAAACAATGATTTCCACCCATAACTTATCAAAGGAAAATGTTATTGTTATAATACAATTAAGTTTGTTCATACTTACCTGGCAGATATATATATAGCTGTATTTTCTGAAGTCCGACAGAATTTCAAAACTCGCGGCACACGCAGTGGGCGGCCAGGTGGTAGTACCCATTCCCGCCGCTGGGAGGCGGATATCAGGAACCATTCCCATTTTCTATTCATATTTTATCAATGCCACTGTCTCCTGAGGGGAGGAGGGTGGGCACTTTAATTATATATATCTGCCAGGTAAGTATGAACAAACTTAATTGTATTATAACAATAACATTTTGTTCATGCTCAAAATACCCGACCAGATATATATATAGCTGAATCCCACCTTCGGATGGTGGGAAGAGACAGAATAGGATTTGTAGGAAACTAAATTAAGTAGATGATGTACATCTTGGTTCCTCACCTGTTAGCAAAGTACTCTGTGATTACTGTCACTTAAGCCTGCTTCTGCTCAATCAGAGTTGCAGCCAGGTGGAGACCTGCAGTGCTGGTGCGCTCTGGATGCTCTGTCAACGGGGACGTGACCACAACGTGACAAGACCATTGAACCATACATATGAGGGCTATGAAGCAACTGACCACCACCTGACCAACTAGACAAAGATCCCCTTAAAGTTAACCTAAAGGATGGGAGATCTTCACACAAGAACTCACCAACAACCAAAAACCACAACATATTAAAAAACTAACCTAACTCCTAACTAAGGGATAGGGAAAGAGCTACCTCCAGCCCCTAAGACACTATCTGCAGAAACGTATGGCCCAAGAGAACTGCAGTCCTTGTAAATCGTTCTCACATCTCTTAAGTAATGTGAGGCAAATACAGAATTGCTCCTCCAAAAGGTGCCATCAAGAATGTCCTTGATTGACATATTCTTTTGGAAGGCAAGAGAGGTAGCGACAGCTCTGACTTCGTGAGCTTTCACACGCAAGAGGCTCAAATCAGTCTTCTGGAAAGATGAATGAGCCTCTTTAATGACGTCCCTCAGAAAGAAAACCACAGCATTCTTAGACAAAGGTAATTCCGGTCTCTTCACAGAGCACCAGAGATTACCTGAGGGACCTCGTACCTCTTTCGTTCTATGAACATAAAACTTGAGAGCCCTGACAGGGCACAGGACTCTCTCTGGTTCTTGGCCCACCAGACTCGACATACCCTTAATCTCGAAGCTTTTTGGCCAAGGGTTAGACGGGTTCTCATTTTTAGCCAAGAAAGTTGGACTCAAAGAGCAGACAGCGTTTTCTCCTTTGAAGCCCACTAGGCTACTAAAAGCTTGGATTTCGCTAACTCTCTTCGCCGTCGCCAGACAAGTTAGGAAAAGAGCCTTCTTTGTCAAGTTCCGAAGAGACGCTGAGTGAAGAGGTTCAAACGGACTTGACATCAAAAGTCTAAGAACCACGTCAAGGTTCCATGAAGGTGGCCTCGCCTGAGGAATCTTCGTGGTCTCGAATGATTTCAAGAGGTCGTGAAGATCCCTGTTGTCAGAAAGGTCCAGGCCTCTGTGCCTAAAAACTGCTGACAACATGCTCTTGTATCCCTTGATGGTCGGGACTGCCAATTTCTGCACGTTTCTAAGGAAAAGCAGAAAATCGGCTATCTGGCTCACAGAGGTCGTGGAAGAGGAAACTCCCTCCTTTCTACACCATGCCCTGAAGGAAGCCCACTTCGATTGGTAGACAGCTCTTGTAGAGGCTCTTCTTGCATTTGCGATTGCTTCGCAGCTGTTTTTTTTTTCCGAAAAACCTCTCGCTCTTGGCCAACTTTCGATAGTCTGAACGCAGTCAGACCCAGAGCGGAGAGGTTTTGGTGATACCTTTCGAAGTGAGGCTGTTTGAGCAGATCTTTCCTCCAGGGCAACGTCCTTGGGAAGTCTACAAGGAAAGACATGACCTCTGTGAACCATTCTCTCGCCGGCCACATCGGGGCGATCAGGGTCAACCTTGTCCCTTCTGAAGCCGCAAACTTCCTCATTACTTCCCCCATGATCTTGAATGGTGGGAAGGCATACAGGTCTAGGCCTGTCCAACTCCAGAGCAATGCGTCCACAGCGATTGCTCCTGGATCTAGGACCGGGGAGCAATACAGAGGAAGCCTCTTCGTCCTCGATGTCGCGAATAGATCGACCAGAGGACGTCCCCACAACTTCCAAAGTTCTTGACACATGTCTTTGTGCAAGATCCATTCTGTCGGCAGGATTTGGTCCTGTCAACTGAGAAGGTCCGCCCTGACGTTCTGCACACCTGCTATGAATCTCGTCAGGATCCTGATCTTCCTCACCTTTGCCCACAGCAGAATCTCCTTTGCCAGGTGAAACAGTCCGGGAGTGTGTTCCTCCCTGATTCTTCAAATACGCGAGGGCTGTGGCGTTGTCTGAATTGACTTGTATAATTTTGTTTGTCAATTTCTCTTCGAAGAACTGCAGAGACAGGAAGATCGCTGCCAGTTCTTTGACATTGATGTGCCAGACTGCCTGTTCCCCTCTCCAGGAGCCTGACACTTCTTCCCCTCCTAGTGTTGCCCCCCAGCCCGAAATGGAAGCGTCTGAAAACAACACTAGGTCGGGGCTCAGAAGATTTAGGGATAAGCCCTCCTGTAGCTTCTGAGGATCAAGCCACCATTTAGATGGCTCTTTACCGACTCTGAGATCTTCAAGATCGCATTGAGATCGTCCTTGGCCTTCCATTCGTCCGCAAGGAAAAACTGGAGAGGACTGAGGTTCAGTCTTCCCAAGGAAACAAACCTTTCCAGAGAGGAAATGGTGCCCAGCAGACTCATCCATTCCCTCGCCGAGCAAGTCTCTTTCCCCAAGAAGGCTGAGATTTTCTCTAAGCCTAGCCGCTGACGTTCCTGGGACGGAAACGCTCGAAAAGCCACTGAATCCATCTGATACACGATGGACTGTGTCAGGGTCAGATGTGACTTTTCGAGGTTGACAAGAAGTCCCAGGGACTTCGCTAAGGCTAAAGTTAACTGAAGGTCCTTCAGACATTTCTCCTTCGACGACGCTCTGACAAGTCAATCGTTGAGGTATAGGGAAACTCTTATCCCTTAAGAGTGTAGCCCCACCTCGTCACATACTTCATGATGACGGTAAAAACCATCGGAGCCGTGCTCAAGCCGAAACAAAGGGCTTTGAACTGCCATACTTTGTTGCCTAAAACGAATCTTAGGTATTTTCTTGAAAGAGGATGGATTGGAACGTGAAAGTACGCGTCCTGCAGGTCTAAGGACACCATCCAGTCGCCTGGTCTCAAGGCTCCCAGACCAGACTGAGGCGTCTCCATCTTGAATTTGATCTTTTCTACAAAAAGATTGAGCCTTCTTACGTCTAGGACTGGACGCCAACCCGACGACTGCTTCGGTACCAGGAAAATCCTGTTGTAAAATCCTGGAGACCCCAGGTCCACGACCTGCTGCACCGCTCTTTTTTCGATCATTTGATCTAATAGATCGAACAAAATCCGTTTCTTCTCTCCCTGATATGACGGAGAAAGGTCTCTGAGAGTCGTGGAAAGAGGAGGAGGATCCAAAAAGGGAATCTTGTACCCCTGCTCCACGATCTTGAGGGACCAAGGGTCCGTATCTCTCTCTCTCCATGCTCACGCAAAAAACTTCAGTCTGGCTCCGACTGGTGTCTGAAGGACATAATCTTCCTCTTGCAAGCCCTCCCCCTCGAGGAGCTGCTCTCGAGGGAGGAGCCCCACGAAAGGGTTTAACCTTCTTAGGAGGTCGAACAAAAGATGAAGTGGAAGGAACTGCTGGACGTCTCGAGGACTGAGCTAAGAGGTCCTGCATAGCTTTTTCCTGCAAGCTACTTGCCAGGTCCTTGACCAAAGTCTGGGGGAAGAGATGGTTCGTAAGAGGTGAAAAGAGCAGTTCCGCTTTCTGAGCGGGAGTAACTGATCTAGCTGTGAAGTTACACAGCAGAGCTCTCTTCTTAAGGAATGCAGTTCCAAAGTGAGAAACAAGCTCTTCTGAACCATCCCTGACGGCCTTGTCCATGCACGATAGCACGCTGGACAGCTCCCCCAAACTGAGCGAGTCCAGGCTTCTAGATTGCAGATCTAGAACTCCCAAGCACCAGTCCAAAAAGTTGAAGACTTCGAGAGTCCGTAGCAGTCCTTTTAAATGATGATCGGTCTCCGTAGGAGTCCAAGACACCTTAGCTGTGGATAAAAGGGACCTCATCTGGGAATCTACCAAACTAGAGAAGTCCCCTTGAGCTGACGAAGGGATCTTCACACCCACGTCTCCCTTGGTCTCGTACCAAACGCCCCCTTTTCCACTGAGTCTAGAGGGAGGAAGGGCAAAAGTTGACTTGCCCTGATCCTTCCTTCGGTCCATCCAGTCAATGGAGTTTCTTGAAGGCCCTCTTGGTGGACAGCGAAATGACAATTTGTCCAAAATTGCATTTTTCCTAACTATACAAACCTGAGGTCCTTTTACAATAGGAAGGTACTAGCGGCAGCTGGATAGGTCGTAAGCTTTTCGCACACAAGGGGTTCAGGTAGTTAATGCTTGTCCGACAGGTGCCGCGGCGCGCGACTGGGAGGTAAACAAATCACTTTTGCTTTTTGGCCCAAGCAAAACTGCAGAGTGAGGGGTGGCATGAGGTGGGGGGGACTATGTGTAAAAGGACCTCAGGTTTGTATAGTTAGGAAAAATGCAATTTTGGACAAATTGTCATTTGTTCCGACACGGCATACAAACCTTCGGTCTTTTACAATAGGAAGACTCACTTCTTGGTGGAGGAATCTGAGTCTTTGTGAACAGACTGGTGTTCGCCCAACCTTGGAAGCCTCCCTGGTCGTAAGAGCGAGGGAAGGGATCCAAGCCTTCTGTCCGATTGATCGGGGTGTGCACCGCAGGATCAATGGTCAGACCTCTGGAGACCGAGTACTAAGAGAGAGGCAAGCGTATCTCTTCGTACCAGCAATGTAAGAACTTGTTCCTGTACAGGAGCAAATATAAAGTCATGGGTTTGTCTCTTGTAGGCATCCACTTCCCCCCCCTTGTAGGAGGAAGTGGGGGTGGATATTCTGCTCCTATCCCTAGTGAAAGGATAGGATGTGGGGCTCTGTCATATAGCTCACCTGCATCTCGCCTCATCCAGCGTAGTGACGACCGTGGCCCTCTGCCCACAGGTAGAGGAGGAGGAAAAGATGGGAAGAGGGAGCCAGTCACTCACTCACTCACACATCCATCCGCACAGTCACACCAGGACTCGATGCTGTTTCAGCCTGCGAGGGTCTGGGTTAGCTACACAACTTGTTGAGCAGCCACCACGGGTCCCAAGGAAAAGGTATCCAAGGACCTGTGGGCAATATCCCGAAGGTAGGAGGTGAAGGTAGTCTGGTTAGACCAGACACCTGCCTTCAGGACCTGCGCCACGGAGAAGTTCTTACGAAACGCCAACGAGGGGCCAATACTTCTGACTTCGTGAGCTCTCGGACGGGACGTACGGATGTCGTCACTACCATCAGCCTCATACGCCCTCCTGATGACCTCACGCAGCCAGAATGAAAGAGTGTTCTTGGATACTTCTTTCTTGGTTACCCCGGTGCTAACGAAGAGGCATCGACACTCAGGCCTGAGGTGTCGAGTTTTCTTCAGATAGCGCCGTAGCGCCCTCACAGGACAAAGCAGCATCTCATCCGCATCATTATCGGTGAAGTCCATTAGGGAGGGAATCGTGAAAGACTCGAACCTGTCGTCAGGGACCGACGGTTTCTGAGTCTTCGCAACGAAGTTCGGGACGAAATCGAGCGTCACAGATCCCCATCCCCTGGAGTGTCGTACATATAGGAAAGACCATGAAGTTCCCCTACTCTCTTCGCCGATGCCAGGGCCAGCAAGAAGAGGGTCTTGAGGGTCAGATCCCTGTCTGACGACTCTCGGAGTGGCTTCGAAGGGTCTTCGAGTCAAACTCCTAAGGACGAGAGTCACATCCACGCAGGGGGCCTGAGTTCCCTGGGTGGGCAAGACCTTTCGAAGCTCCTCATAAGCAAGGAGATCTCGAACGAGTTTGAGATGTCCAATCCCCTCAGTTTCAGGACGAGAGCCAAGGGCGGCTCTGTATCCTTTGACTGTGGGGACTGAGAGGAGCTTCTCTCGGCGAAGAAACACGAGGAAAAAATCCGCTACCTGCTGAAGAGTGGCTCTGAGAGGAGATAGACCCCGTCTACGACACCAACCACAGAAGACGGCCCACTTCCCCTGGTACACAGCTGCAGAGGACTGACGGACGTTTCCAGCCATCTCTGTTGCTGCGTTACGAGAAAAGCCTCTCGTTCGCAAGAGATGGTGGATAACAGCCAGCCGTGAAGTCGTAGGGACTGTACTGCTTGGTGGTACGCTCGACGTGTGGCTGGGCGAGAAGGTTGTGCCAAGGGGGAATCTCTCTCGGTTCTTCCTGCAAGAAGAGCAGCAGGTCCGGATACCAAATGGCCTGTGGCCATTTGGGAGCCACCAGGATCATCCTGAGATTCGGGGTGACCAGTGCTCGACTGATCACCCCTTGCGAATCAGGCTGAACGGGGGAAAGGCATAGGCGAAGAGGTTGTCCCACGGGTGTTGAAGAGCGTCCTCTGCAGCTGCCCATGGGTCCGGCACGGCTGAGAAGAAAACCTGAAGCTTTCTGTTGTGCCGGGTGGCGAACAGATCCACGACTGGTCGCCCCACAGGTCGAAGAGCCTTTCCGCCAACGTCCTGGTGTAGAGACCACTCGGTTCCCTATCACCTGATCCGACGGTCTGAGCGTGTCTGCTACTACATTCCTCTTCCCTGGAATGTAGCGTGCCGACAGCTCTATTGAGTGTGCCTCGGCCCACTCGTGCACCTGCCGAGTCAACTGGTACAACGGGAGACACACATAGGCCCCCCTGTTTGTTGACATAGGCCACTACCGTGTGTTGTCGCACATCAACACCACTGAGTGTCCCATCAAGCGGTCCTGGAACTCTTTGGAGAGCGAGAAACGCTGCCTTGAGTTCCAGTACATTGATGTGAAGGTGCTTGTCGTTCTCGTCCCACACTCCTGAAGTCAGCAACTCCTCCAGGTGTGCGCCCGTCGATGCGTCTGAGAACAGCTGCATGTCCGGGGGGGGAGTGCGCAGAGGCACTCCTCTTAAGAGGTTCCTGTCGTCCAGCCACCAGGCTAGGTCCTGCCTCACCTCCGGTGTTCAGTGACACTGGAAAGCTTGGGGGATCCGTCGCCTGTGACCAACTCTCCTTTAGTCTCCACTGGAGAGACCGCAGGTGAAGACGCCATGTGAGGGACTAACTTCTCGAGTGACGACAGGTGTCGATCACGACTTGCCATCGCTGAGCTACCATTTGTTTTTCCTGCCGAGACAGGAAACGGTTCGGCTGCCTCCCTGAATCTGGCTGATCTTGACGAGTCCTTCTACGGGGAAGACTCGCCCTGCTACCGTGGTCGATCAGCATTACCCAGGTACTTCATCCTCTGCTTGGGCTCGAGATCGGACTTCTCGAAGTTCACAACGATCCCCAGATCGCGACAGAACTCGAGCAGTCGATCCCTGTCCTGTAGCAACTGCGAGCGGGAACTCGCCAGGACTAACCAATCGTCGAGATACCTCATCAGACGTATCCCGTGGGCGAATGGGCCCAAGCAGGACACCAGAGTGAACACTCGCGTGAACACCTGTGGGGCGGTTGAGAGACCGAAACAAAGTGCCTGAATTGGTACACCGTCCCGTCGAGGATGAAGCGGAGGTACTTTCTGGAGGACTGATGAATGGGTATTTGGAAATACGCATCCTTCAAGTCCACTGAAAGCATGAAATCGTTCTCCCTGATGGAGTCGAGACGGAACGTGCCGTCTCCATCGTGAACCGGGTCTGGCGAACAAACCGATTCAGGGGAGAGAGATCTATCACCGGGCGCCAGCCTCCCGTAGACTTTTCCACCAGGAAGAGTCGACTGTAAAAGCCCGGTGACTGATCCGTGACGATTTCTACAGCTCTCTTGCTCAGCATGGTCTTGATCTCCTGTCTCAATGCTACGTCCTTCGATGACCCTGGAACGTACGACTGCTGTTGGACCGGGTTGGAGGTGAGGGGTGGCCGAGATTCGAAGGGTAATAGATATCCCTCCCGAAGGACATCTACAATCCAGGTCTCGGCTCCGTAGCGTGCCAAGTTGCCCAATGGCGGCCAGGCACCCCCCCACTTTCCGGCAGCAGGTGAGGGGAACGCCGTCCCTAGCGTTTCCCCCCTTTCTTCGACTTCTTCCCAGAGCCTCCTCGGGAGAAGGAGGGCTGGTTACGGCTCCCCTTTGCAGAAGTCGAAGAAGACAGAGTCTTTCCACGGGGCTTCGACACGACTACCGTCTTAGCCACCGTGGAAGCGCTAGCCGAGCTCTTTGGCTTGGCCGCAGTTCGAGGCTGCCCAGAAGCCTTCGAAACTGCCTGGTGTACCAGACGGTCACTGTCGTCAGTGCGCTGTCTGTCCACCGCAGCGTCCACCATCTCTCCTGGGAAGAGAGACGTGGAACTCCGTAAAGGTCCGTTGCGGAGTCCCAATGCCGCTTCACGCCCAGCCGCCCTGGAAACTCGAGTAAGGACAGCGTCCCTACGTCGGAGAACCAGGTTGGCCCACAGGTTTACCGTCTGGTGGGCAAGGAAGGAGATGGCTCTTCCCCCACCCCCGACTGGCAAAGTCTCCTAAAGGCCGAGTCATCTTCGGGAGAAATTCCCCCGGAGTTGGCTGCGACCTTAGATACTGTGAGGGACCACAGATCTATCCAGGAGACGGCCTGGAAAGCTGCCATGGCAGTGGATTCCAGGCCGAGTGCCTCTTGCTGCGAGAACCATAGGTTCTCGGACAGGAGCTGCTGCAGACACACACCCGGCGTTAGCCTGGCTAACTCCGGGTTCACCTGTTTGGGCGGCATCGGGTCCTCAGATGGCACGTAAAAACGCCGCTGTCGCAGCAGAGGAGGTGGAAGCAGCTTGCTCGACCTGCCAGACTTGAGAGAACCGTCTTGCCCGGAGACAAGAGATTCTACCTGGTCCAGCACTGAGTCGGCAAGCTCAGAACGCGGCAAACCCACCGTCGGCCTGGGTTCCCTCTTCGGGCCCCAGAACGACTCGAGCCGGGACGTGGGCTCGGATGGTGGGAGCGGCGATCCTTCCCCAAGGTCGTTGTGCTGACGAATCAGCGCAATTACCTCGGCAAAGTTCCTCTGAATCTCAGGAGTGACTGCATCCTGCGGAGTAGGACCATCCAGTCCCTCGAACAGGAGCAGCTCCCGAGACCCTCCCCCCTCGAGGGGGGGAACAGCGACAGACCCCTCTCGGTCTCCTCCAGCCACTTGTGCATACGACTGGCCGGTCCGAGAACCGTGCCTGGTAGTAGGACGTCGTGGTGGGATCCTGAGGGGCGCACCCCTCACGATCACTCCTCAATACCTCGCTCCTCCCGGTGTAACCCGAGGAGGTTGAAGGTATGGGAGAGGCAGACCTGACGCTCCCTCCTCGCTCGCTGGCAGAACCAGTGGGCTTGGAGGACTGCAGGCGATCGTCAACCCGCGGTGGCGATCGAGCTGCAGGCCTGGTCGAGCCGTCTCGCTGTGGAGAACGGCTGGACTGAGCACAGCGGCCCCGGTCTCGTGTGTCAGAGGAGCTGGTGCTGGTGGCCGTACCCGATCGCTCTCTGTGAGAGTGACGGTCAGGCGACCGGCGAGCTCCACTGTCACGGTGAGACAGTGCGTATCCTCACGGCGCGTTCACGTCGCAGGTACCAGCCGTGGCTGGTGCCGGCGAACGGGGGGACCTCTTCCCAGCCTCAGCCCATGGCCGGTCGTGGACCGTCACGTCAGCCCGGGTAGCCAGCTAGTCGCTGCGAGAGCGAGAGCTGGTCTGGTGAGAGTCGCGTGAGCGGATGTCACCAGTCTTCCGCTCCGTGCCGTGAACCTGACGCTGAGCTGGCTCAGAGGTCTGGTTCCTAGCTGCACGGTCGCTGGTAGGCGACCGTACACTCGGTACCTCTCGCGAACGAGAGGCCGAGACGGATCCTGCTGCCGTGGTCAAACCACTAACAGCAGGCGAGGAAGTGCCGGTGTTAGCCGGCACTCCTCTGGTCCCCGTAGTCTACTTCCTTGCGGAAGAAGAGACGGGTCCTGCCCCCAAAGGAGCAGGGTGACCAGCGGAAGAACCCCCCGTCTCACCGGAGCGAGACGGGCCCTTAGAAGCTCCCGAAGGAGACTTCTTAGGGGGGGAGGAGGCGACCTTCTTCTTCTTAGGCTGTGGAGCCTTAGAAGATGAAAGGGGAGAGGCGGCAGACGACGACGACGACGAAGAAGACGACGACGACACCTTCCTCCTCTTCCTCTTCTTCTTCGTCAGCTTCCTCAGGACCGATGTCAGATCTGTCATCCAGGGCGGAGCCGGGGCTGCTGTTGCCGAAGCAACAGGGCCCGGACGCACCTGTCCGAACAGATCGGCATCGGGAGCAGCGGCGCCACGAACAGGAACAACGTCAGCAGGTGCAGGCATCACAGGAACAGATACAGGAACGGCAGCAGTGGTCGGCAACATCACGTCCGTAAACAGCGGCTGGGCAGGTACGGCAGGCTGTACAGGCAGACCAGGTGGACGGACCAGCGGCACAGACATCCTAGGTACTGGTGGGAGGTCCAGGGGCAAGCTCTTCGGGCACACGAAGTCCGGTCGAGGCAGCACGGCAAACCCAGGCGGCGGCATCACACTCCCCCGTGGTACGGCGATTGGCCCCTGCACCGATGTAGTTGGTGTAACAGAGACCGCGTGCGGGGTGTACACCAGGTGAGGAGGTGAAGCATAGCCAGGAGTTGACAGGGTCGTGGTAGTGGTCGTCACCGTAGCATGCGTGACCGCCACAGAGCCAGCAAGATGGTAGAGCAGCCCCTGGACACTCGGCACGCCCTGCAGACCCAACGATGCCCACACCTGTCCGAGGTCGTCCTTCGCAGCAACAGCACCTGAGGAAGCAAAGGTCGGGTGATTAGCAGGATCCTCTACCCGTCCGTGCGATGTAGACGAACGGATAGAGGACCCAGAATACAACTCAACGTCGGGGTATCTCGCGCCCTCCTCCACACTCGACAGATCGGGTGAGGAGAAGGACCTAGAAACCCCCCCCCGACGGGGAAGGCGCCAAACGTGGGAGCTGAGCGGGCGGCAGGAAAGAAGACGAAGTGTCCATAACCAAAGGAGTCGCGGGAGAGCTTTCCGACGACTCCTTTGCAGGCCTTCGCTTCTTCCTACCTTCGTACAAGCCCCACTGCGCCTCCGACCAAGACATACAAACTTCACAGGGCTCGGCTCGGGTACATTCGCGGCCCCGACACCGAGCGCACAAAATATGGGGATCAATTTCTGGAAAGGAGCGGAACTTACCGCATTTACGCCCTTCGGTACCCGGGCACAATCTCCGGAGGGTAGCGGGGCGTGGAGAATCCATAATTGATCAGCTTAATTTCACAATTGATGAAAAAAGAAAGGGAATGATTGTACTTACAATGATTACTCAACACAAACACAACCATACACTCAAGGGAAAGCAAACGACGAGAAGCGAGCAGAGAGTGTCGAACACACACGTCTACTCGCTGTGAGGCCGAAAGCAAAAGTGATTTGTTTACCTCCCAGTCGCGCGCACGCGCCTGTCGGACAAGCAGTTAACTACCGAACCCCTTGTTCGAAAGCTTACGACCTATCCAGCTGCCGCTAGTACCTTCCTATTGTAAAAGGACCGAAGGTTTGTATGCCGTGTCGGAAAAAGTCTTCATTTCCACGAACTCTGGGGTCTTACACGACTTGGAAGACGAAAACTGCAAGGGAGGAGACTTGGGAGCTGCAGGCTGAAACTTGTCCCCGAAGGACGAGCGCAACAGCCGCACAAGTAGTACCTTGTAGTCCGAGACTGACGACACAGAAGAAGGTTCCTCTTCCACCGAGTCCGCAGGACTACTCAACTCTCCTTCTTCCCTAATAGGAATAGGAGACCGCCCCTCCGGAGAGGGCGTACGTCCAGCAGGTCTGGCCTTGATCAAAGACCCCCGCTGCTTAGAAGCAGAAACCTCATCTAGGCTACCATCCTTACGACGATCCTTACTGCTTGAAGGAGGCAGAGCGTCTTGACGGCGATGAGCGTCCTTAGAGACGACCGAGACCGCCTTACTTCCAAGGGAAGCGTCCTTACGCTTCTTACACGATCGAACAGAATTCGAAGAAAGCGTGTCTTTCCTAACGTTAACGACCTCCTTATAAGGAGACACGTCACTACGAGCGTCCATCCGAGCGTCCTGTTGCACGTCCTCTTCCTGCTCGGCGTCCTCCGAAGCGTCCTGGAAAGCGTCCTGCTGAGCATCCTCAAAAGCGTCCTCTCAAGCGTCTCGGCGAGCAGCCTGCCCATGACGTCGAGAGGGAACGAAAGCGTCCTGACGACCAGCTTTCTTAGCAGGCGAACGAGATCGGCGATTAACCGAAGGAGATGCAATCGGAGAAAGAGACGAACGCGGAGAGGGAGAAGGAGACTGCTTCGTCCTCTTGACAGGCAGCCTAACGTCCTTCCTCCGCTTAGGCTCGACTGCTGCTGGGCGAGTCCTCTGAGCCATCAGAGATGATAACTGGTCCTGAAGGGACAAAAGAATATTCTTCGTAGGCAAAGAACCAACAGAAGGAGCAGGACTGATCCTGCGAGAAGACGAGGGGCGAGGGGACGCCTCCTTCCTTCTCACAGGTACAGCTACCTGCTTCTCCAAAGCGCGACTGTAGTGCATCTCAGCGTCATCCCCGGATGACATCCTACCTCTCTTCTGAGGCGGAAAGGCGTCATACGCATCCGGAGAAGAGCGCAACGAAACTGGCGAGATAGGACGTGAAGCGTCCTCACTACGAAACGTCCTTTTCAGAGGATGCGAGTCTCTCCGAGCGCTCCACCCCTTGCGCGGGGAGGACGCCTCGGAGGACAAAAAACAGTCCTTAAGGATACGCGCCCGTGCGCGCTCCTTGGCAGCCTGGGAACTTGCAACATGGCCTGCCGAAGGGACGCCAGATCGGTGGGGAGCCCCCGTAACCCTCTTGCGGCTTTCGACATATCCACTCCCTGAGTCCTGGGAGTCCGATAGCGGTCTAAGCCTAGAAGCATTATGGGGCCGATCTGACGCCCCCTCCACAACACTAGGGGCACGATCACACACTTTCACTGAGCCAGTTTCTAAGGCCTTCACTTTCGATTCAAGAGTACGCAGAGACTCCAAAATCAGAGAAAGGGCATTACCTTCTCCAGACACAGAATCAGGGCCCAAACGCAACAACACAGGTTTAGGAGATACAAATTCTACAGGTGTAAAGCAGGTGAAATGTTAGTTCCCTTACCTTTAGTAGAACCGCTCCTGGAGGAAGACCTCCTGATCCTATCGCGTTCCAATTTACGCTGATAGGAATCATACACCTTCCATCCATCATCGGTCAATCCTTCACATTCATTGCACCGATCATCCAACAAACATACATGCCCCCTACACCCCATACATACTGTGTGGGGATCTACCGATGATTTAGGTAGCCTCACCTTACAATCACTCTTCACACACACTGAAACTCACTGCACTTGATCCAAACATCACGTTTACAGAAAAGCCAATCCAAAATAAAAACAGTCCACTATTGCGTATGCCAATCCAACAATCCAGAATCTATAACCAAAAGCCAATCAAGATACTTAAGTACGAGTCAATCCAAAAATCCTAGGCGGAGGTACTGCAAACAGTTGTTTACAGTACCGCCGACAGAAAAAATATGAATAGAAAATGGGAATGGTTCCTGATATCCGCCTCCCAGCGGCGGGAATGGGTACTACCACCTGGCCGCCCACTGCGTGTGCCGCGAGTTTTGAAATTCTGTCGGACTTCAGAAAATACAGCTATATATATATCTGTCAGGTAAGTTGCATGAACAAACTATCTGTCGCGTGCCAAACCGACGTCGACGCAAAATAGATTTATTAAAAATTCGCGGAAAAATAGTTATAGGCTTACTAGGGGAAAACTTTTGAATCACGTACCTTGAGGGATGCTGGGAGCTCACAGATCAAGCTGTTGTTTTGTTTACAAGCATTACTCAGGTGTGCATGCGCGAAATCCCTTCTCCTCGCACCAGCAAGCATCAGCGACGTGTTGTCCGAGAGTGATCTTTTGCCGCAATCGTGTTTTGCCGAACTTTTGCGAGAATCTGAGTATTTGTGGTGGTACAAGACGTACATAGAGATGTCTGAACATTGAATGGAGCGCGAAAGGCGTGTTTTACCTCTTGGGAGGGATCATGTGAGACGTATTTTGGACTTGGATGCTGGCAAAGAACCAAGCACCCAAGATGACCTCGCTCCTCAACACCGTTCCGTGCGGCCTCGTTAGGCCGAAAGTGTTCAAGCACCACAACGTGAGTCTCCTTTGCCTTTTATAACCCCTAGGAAGCATCGGGTGTCCTGAGGGGCATTCGTAGGCATTTGGGGGGCCTCGAACCAAAGGACATTGACAATTACTTGTTAGAGCTTGATCGGGAGCATGTCGCAAGTCCTCATTTTGATGGCGGTTGGTCATCTAGTGACAAGGACATCACTCCCGATGTTAGTGATGATGAATATTTGCCCCCATATATCTGTACGAGGGTCACAGGCTGAAAGTGAGTTGGAGTTCAGTGGTTTTAGTGCTTAAGAGGGGGAATCTGAGGAGGAGGAGTTATTGTCGTCTAGTTTTGTCGCCAATGACGACACAGAAAGCAAGGGCCTAAGTGAGGGAGATGGGCCAGTGGGGGGGTTTTCAGTGTGAAACTGTGCGCGTGCACAGGCACGTAGAAGGTCGGTCGTCCGAGAGCGACGAGGGGTGGTCGGAGGACCCCACCCTACCTAGCATGCACCCATTCACGGCAGCATCTGGGCTCACCATACCCGTTTCTCTCACTGCTCTGGGGTTCATTCAGCTGTTCCTTACGCGGGAATTGCTGGAATACCTGGTAGCAGAGATGGCGGACTACGTTCGGTACTGCCATGATGGACTACGGCAACATTGTCGTATCACTGTCGATGTCAGGCAATATTGGAGGCGGAATTTTTTTTTAAGTACGCCCAATGTGCCCGGCATTATGCCCCATGATAGTTTCCTGGTGTTGGACAGGTATTTCAATGCCTTCAACCGAAGGGCCATACCCCGGAACAACCCCGATCGCTTCATCTTAGTCCGCCCAGTGTTGGAGTACATTCGTGAAAGGTGCCAAATTCTTGTGGTTCCTGGCAAGAACTTTTCTTTGGATGAGGGGATGATGTCTTACAAAGGACGTCTGAGCATTAAAGTGTATGACCCCAAGAAGCCGAAGAAATATGAAGTGAAACTGTTTTTTATTACGAAGTCCAACACTGGATACGTTGTGGACTTCTCAGTGTATTCTGGAGTCTTCTCCACGCTGCGTGACACTGTGTTCAGTCTTGTGGATTGTTTCCGTAACCAGGGATACCACCTGTTTATGGATAATTATTATAACTCAGGATCCCTGGCCCAGGAACTGTATGAAGCAGGTGTGCACGTCAGTGGTACCCTTCGGTTGGTGCGTGGGGCCCCGAATATCCTCAAGAGGTTTGCTAGCCATCCGCAACATCTGGCAAGAGGAGAGACAGAGTGGCTGCGGAAGGGAGCTGTCTTCGTCATCTGTTGGAAGGGGGTCTGACTCGTCCCCATGATTACGAGGAGTCATGAATCCATCCAAGAAGAGGTTGTCCAGCGGAAGAAGACACGTCAGCAGGGCCGAGTTACGTATGAGGAGTTTCGTGTCGAGCGGCCTACTGTCAATGTTAGCGTATATATGTAACGTTTATTGATCTTACTCAAGATTGCAGTTGTAATCAGCACAATAAAACAACATTTTGTTGCCTATATTACTGAAAGTATGAAACTTTTTATTCCCGGGGTCATGGTTTGAACTGAATTCATTTTTACCTTGTAATCGGTAGTTTTTATCCTTACTGCCATCACAACTGAAACTCCACAGTGCTTATTTGATTGTTATTATACACATTTTGGTCTCAATTCACTCCACATTGCACTTTAAACAAGTTGCTGTTCCTGGTTCCTAAGCGTGCAAGCCACAAACACAGTTACGAACAGCAGACAACGAAACTGCAAAGTTTTATTTCCTAAATTGTTTACTTTACTCGTTAGTTAGTTCAACTTTACTTTGTTATTTAAAAATTTTAATTTAATTCATGTATATTATCCCTTTTTTGCAACCAAATTACCCCCGAAAAATTACAGATATTTCTAAAGTAGATACAATCCAATGTTTCTAACCTTTTCGTACATCTGGCTGCCGAAAACCATAGAGGAACGACTACGGATAAATATTTTTTTTTTTGCTTTTTTGTTTTTGCTAGCACTTTTCATTGATTTAAGTCTATATTAGTATTTTGAATTTCTTTAATAACTGTATGCCAGAAATAAATTACAAATGTAACCTTTAATGTTTGCATGCTAAGAATGGAAAAATCATCGTTGCCACATTAGTGGAGGTTTCACACATACGCCGATTCATTATTATAAACGGTTTCCATAAATTCTAGTTGTCATAGTAATGCAATAATGATAAAACTCCTTTAATATTTATACATATATACTTCCAATACATAGCCTAATTTCACCAATTTCCACGTTTTGTGTAAGTCTTAAACCCAGTTTGGAGGGTGAACACATACCGAATGGCAACAGAGAGAGAGAGAGAGAGAGAGAGAGAGAGAGAGAGAGAGTGCAAGCTTCATCGTCGTCTTCTACCAAAACAGTTGTTTACTAACAAACAAGCTGGTAAGTTTCCGTGTTCCGATTGTTGTGATGAAAGTGCCCCAGCGTCTGTGGGTGCAATTGGTGTGCGGATTTATCACAGGATATGGGAAGTTTACTGACACAAGCGACTCTGTAAACATCGAGATGGCGTCAATCTTCTAAATATTTAGAGTTGTAAGTAATGATGTAGAACGCGTTTTAGTGAGATTTGTTCATACTTACCTGGCAGATATATATATAGCTGTATTTTCTGAAATCTGACAGAATTTTAAAAACTTCCGACACACGCAGTGGTCGGCCAGGTGGTTAGTACCCATTCCCGCCGCTGGGAGGCGGGTATCAGGAACCATTCCCATTTTCTATTCATACTTTTTATTTTCACTGTCCCCTGAGGGGAGGTGGGTGGGTACTTGATTATATATATCTGCCAGGTAAGTATGAACAAACTTTATTGTATCATAACAATATCATTTTGTTCATGAAACTTACCTGCCAGATATATATATAGCTGAATCCCACCTTTGGAGGTGGGAAGGGACAGAATAGAAGGATTTTGGGAAACAAATGCATGCAGATGATTTACATCTTGGTTCCACCTGTTAGCATAGCTGGCTTCGTGGTTACTGCCACGTAAGTCTGCTTGTGCTACTAGAGTTGCCAGCGAGGTAGAGACCTATATAGCTGGTGCACTCCAGATGATCTGTCAACAGGGGCGAGACCACGACGTGACTAGACCATATTGACCATACCATGAGGGCTAAGAGTAAAATAAAATCTATATAAATATATATATCACCACCTGACCAACCTAGCCAAAGTTAAGGTGTGTTAACTAAGGCTTAAGAGTTAAGAAGTCGCCGTTGTCGGCACTCAACAACTAAATTAAGAGCTCTTCCTAACCATTTTCTACAGGATAAGAGGAGTGGTACTTCTTGCCCCCAAGATTGTGTCTGCAGACACGTATGGCCCTAGCGAGCAGCAGATCTCAAATGCCATCTTCACATCTCGCAGGGAGTGTGAAGTGAACACAGAGTTGCTTCGCTAAAACATGGTACTCAGGATGTTGCTGAGTGCCATGCTCTGTTGAAATGCTTCCGAGGCCACGCCCTCACCTCGTGAGCATTCAGATAAAAAGATTTTCAAAATCTTTGTGCAAACACAATGAAGGAGCATTTTTGAAAGAACTCCTTAACACTAAAGCCAGGGTGTTCTTCGATATGGGCAAGTCAGGTCTTTTTCGGAACACTGCAGATTGCCCGAATGACCGACTTTCTTGAGTTTTATGTAGATAAAACTTGAGAGACCCGACAGGGCACAGGACTCTCTCTGGTTCCTGCCCACTAACTTGTGCCATCCTTGCTTCCAATCTCCTGGCCCAAGGACAAAACGGGTTTCCATTCTTAGGCCACAACGGAAGGCTTAGAGAGCACACCGCCTTGTGTTCTCTAAAGCCAAAACTTGTGACGATGGCTTAAAATCTCACTAACCCTCTTTGTCGTATCTAGGGTGGTTAGAAGAAGGCCTTCCTGATCACATGCAAGAAGTTAACAGGTAGGAGAGGTTCGAATGCTTTGACATCAAGAACTTCAGACTACGTCTAAGTTCCATATTGAAAGCTTCGATCTGGACATGCACAGTCAGTCCGTCTGTACTAAAGTCAGGTGACCGACCAGTTAACCAGTCAGACGAATCAAGGACAGCAAGGCTGTACCCTGAAGACCATAAGGCACTATTCTTCGCTGAAGGATGAGTGTCTGGATTGCCTGGGCGATTCAATCTAAGCAAACCTTGGGGGGTGTATCAACGCAACCCAACGTCGTCAGCGAATCAACTCCTGAGCAACTCCTGACTCAAGCTTCTGGTGCCAGGAGAAAGGAGCGAGGAGCAAAAAGGCGATTCAGTCCCGAAGGAAGAATGCCTGACAGTCCAACCTGGTCTCATGTTACACGATCATCGGGGGTGTATAAACGCAACCGACTTCGTCAACAAGAAACTCAGGGCTACTTTATGTCGCCTGATCTCGCACGAGTGTCTGACTCCGAGAAAACAGAAGAGACAAAAAGTAGATGGTGAGCGAGTTTCGAGATTCCACAGAACTCAAAGATCGTGAAGGGCTTTGTTGTTTGACAGAAGCAAATCTCTGAGCCCAAAGGCCGTCAACAACATATTTGCGTATTCTTTAATAGTTGTGACTGCCAGCTTATCCCATTCTTCAGACGGAAATGGAAGACGGTAATCTTATTCCTGTCAACATCTCGATAGTCTGAACGTAGTCAGACTCAGAGCGGAGAGGTTATAGGTACCTTTCGAGTTAGAGTAGACCGACTCTCTCGGAAAAGGTCCTTGGAAAGTGAACTAGGAAGGACGTGACCTCTGTGAATCCAGGATCCTGAAGGCCAACATGGGGCGATCAGCATCATTGTCGCTCCCTGTGACGTCATAAATCCTCTTATTACATTTCCTAAGCGATTGAAAAAGGGGAAAAGAGACTAAACATCCATCCCCGTTCAATATCATAGGATGGCGTTTAATGGTACCGATCCCGGATCGAGAATAAGGGAGCAGAGAAGAAGAAGCCTCTTCGTCCTCAACATATTGAAGAGAAGAATGAAAGGGCGTCCCTAAAGTCTCCACAACTCTCAACATACTTCTAAAGAAAGATTCCACTCGGAAGTCAATAGTTGCTGCCGTCGATCGAGACGATTCGTACGGACTTTGCAATCCTGTAACGAACATCTAGAGGAATCCTGTAACGAACCTCTAGAGGATCGTTACATTCTACGCCTGTTGTTATAATAGGCTCTTTCTCGTAAACTCGAACAGGGACCGAGAGAAGATACTTCTTAAGATATGAGAGAGCTGTGGAATATCAGAGTTGATCTGGACCACTGGTTCCAAAAACTCGTTTCGAGGACTGGAGGGACGACCGAATTGCTTTTACTTCTTTCAGATTAAGATCCAGGACATCTGAAACCCTATCCAGATGTCCGGCACCTTCTTTCTATCACCTCAGGTGATAGACGCACTGAGAGATGTTCAGAATCATTCCTAGATCTTGAATAATATTTCAGTTTCCCGGTAGGAAAAAACTGTGGAGGTCTGAATTGCAGTCTATTCGGGGAAACAAACTTCTTCAGGAAGGAAATGGTCCCCAGCAAGCTCATCCATTCCCTCCCCGAGTATGCTTACTTCCCTAATAAGGCTGCGCTTTGCCTAAGGAGGAGAGCATATAAAAGTGCAATGTTGCAGTAGACTCGTAGTTCTATACCGTGCGGTAACGAGCACCGAAAGGATTAAGAGATAACTCTGTTGAACATAGTAAGGCAAAACGAATGCAACGTTTATTCATTCACGTAAGAAATCCCCTCAATCTTAGGCTAAAGTCCGTGATTGTAGGACAGAGATACAGTTAGTCAGTCAATCCCGCAGGAGAGAGAGATGTAACCTACCGCGCATGACAGCGCACGAGCTGGTACTGGCTCGGTTGGACTGGAGGACAGACACAGCAGCAGCCAGCAGCTTACGAACGTCGTCTCTTAACTTTATGTCTGAGTTGCCAGCTACCCTATTCTACGAAGAAATAGGTCAGTTATTTTTGAGCAGAGAGAGACTCTCAAGCTGGTATATTTAAACGAAACAGAAAACACTAAATATATAGATGCGTTTGTGTCGTCAGAACACTACCATACAACGGTAAAAGATAAATCGGAAACTCCTGGAAGGCTGCAGGGAGTAACGATTAAATGTCCTTAAAATAATATACAATAGAGCTCTCGGTTACCATCCGAAGAAGTAACTACAGCAAGCGTATATGACTCGAACCAACCAGTAGTAAAATAATGCAAGGCAAAATATGATATTATATTACAATAAAGTTTGTACATACTTACCTGGCAGACATATATATAGCTGAATTTGGAAATACAGCTACATACATATCTGACAGGCAAGTTTCATGAACAAAACTTAGAGAATCGAAGCAGACAGCTCAAGCTTCTTATGTTACTGGACATAAGCGGTCATTGACGTAGTCTACAAGTCTATTTCTTGTAAGAGTCTGCGAATGATGAATGAGAACTCTTCCGAATCTTGTCAATAAGAGCTTATCCGCTTACGCAATATAAAGTTAAAGATGTTTGTCAATGAGAACTAACCCATTTACGGGACAACGAGATATTTTGTCAATGAGGGGATACCCACTTACTTGACAAAACGATAGTATATTGTCAATGGGGGAAAATCACTGAATTGACAAAACTTAATCCAGGAAGTCGAGCATATTATTTTTTCGATTCCCGTATCAATTGTTTATTGGCAGTACAGTATAGCAAAGGAAGTCTTGTCTTGCGCTTTCCTGAAGAGCGTCCTCTTGATGAGTGCTTTTGCAAGAATCCTACCGAAAGTAGTCGAGCGTCATGACGTGTAGGACGTCGAGCTTTTACATAACCCGTAACTGCCTTATCACAAAGTCTTGACTGCGGTAAAGCAAACGAGATCTTCCCTTGAGCTTTCCTTAACTCCATCCACCTATGCGAAAAGCAATATTAATTGACAGAGACCTCTTGAATTCACGAAACCCGATGTCTTGCTGGGTTTCGAAGAAGAAGTTGTCTGTTCACCTTAAGCTTCCTCCGAAGCACTGCCTACTTCACATTCTTTGCAGGTGAGGTAGAAGGTATCACCGAAGGTAGAGGTAAAAATTCTTTAGGCCCAAATCTGAAACAAGAGCTTGAAGAGTTCAACAGAAACGTTCAGCCAGGCGACACACCTGGCGTGCGCTGGTGCACGCTCGGCGTCCACTGGCGCGCACTCGGCGTCCACTGGAGCGCGCTCGGCGTCCTCTGGCGCGCGCTTGGCGTGCACCCGCGCGCGCCTGGCGTCCATCCGAGCGTCCCGTCCAAGTCGAGAGGGAACGCCTTATTCTGACAGAAAAAAGCTTGGACGTCCGCTCTCAAAAGCTTCCTGCTAGTATGACTTCTTTTACGTATTTCTCGGTGGAAAGACGGACACGAGTTCTTACTTCTCACTGAAACCCATAACGAGAGAGAGAGAGAGAGGACGTGAAGCGTCCTCTTCTATAAAGCTTCTATTTAGAGGGCGCGAGTCCTTCTGAAAGCTCCAACCCCTGCACGGGGAGGACGCTTCGGAGGACGAGAAGCAATCCTTCAGGATTCGTGCACGTGCACGCACTTTGGCAGTCTGGGGAGTTTCATCAGATACTGCCGAAGGCATGCCAGATCGGTGGGGGTTCCTTGTAACCCTCCTTAGGCTTTCGACATGCTCCCTCCCCGGGTCCTGGGAGTCAAGCAGAGGTCCCGGCCTAGAGGCGAAACGAGGCCGATCTGACGCACCCTCCACTACACAAGGGATATCACTGCACTTCTGCACTTCACTTTTGCTCTCTAAAGCAAGCACTTTCGATTCTAAGTTACGAATCGAAAGAGTATCAGTGAAAGGGCAATTCCTCTACAGACACTGTTTTAGGGCCCGAAGGCAACACTACAGGGTTAGGAGTAACAATTACAGAAGTAGCACTCTTCACAGCAATGAAGGAGAGCGAGCACCTCTCGTAGACAAATACATAGCCCGTAGGCCATACTACAGGGTTAGGCAAAATAAAGTCTACAGGAAGGTTAGCAGGTTCACTACCCTGACTTTTGTTACTGATTAATTGCGTACATACGAATCATACGTCTTCCTACCGGAATTAGACATGTTTACCGATTAATTGCGTACATACGAATCATACGTCTTCCTTACGGAATAGACAAAGTCTCACACTCCTTACATGACAAATCTCAACAAAGAAGCAAGACCCATACCCCTCGTACATACCAAGTGCGGATCTACCGAAGCTTTCGGTAGCCACACCCTATCTTTGCAGACAACCCCGTCTGAAACTAGCCTAACTAGATTCAGATATCTTATGCAAAAATGAATCAAATTCAAATCAATTTAAGACAGCGTATGCCTAGCCACAAATCCAAGTAAATAAATAAAAAAACAATTAGGATACTTAGCGGCAATGAAGTTTCCAAAATCCTAAGACGGAGGTACTGAAAACAGGTGTTTTCAGCACCGGCGACAGAAAAATTATGAATAGAAAATGGGAATGGTTCCTGATACCCGCCTCCCAGCGGCGGGAATGGGTACTAACCACCTGGCCGACCACTGCGTGTGTCGGAAGTTTTTAAAATTCTGTCGGATTTCAGAAAATACAGCTAGGGTAAAACATCACAGCAGGCCAAACAGGCCACCTACAATCAACGCTTGCCACCCTCCGAAAATGATATTGTAATGATACAATTAAGTTTGTTCATACAACTTACCTGGCAGATATATATATCTGATAATTCCACGACCGACAGAATTTAAAACTTACGACACACGTAGTGGGAGTCAGGTGGTTAGTACCCATTCCCGCCGCTGGGAGGCGGGTATCAGGAACCATTCCCATTTTCTATTCATAATTTTTATTTCCACTGTCTCCTGAGGGGAGGTGGGTGGGTACGTAATTAAATTATATATCTGCCAGGTAAGTATGAACAAACTTAATTGTATCATTACAATATCATTTTGTTCATGCAAATACCTGTTCAGATATATATATAGCTGAATCCCACCTTTGGTGGTGGGAGAGACAGAATAGAGGATTTAGGAAACACATATATGCAGATATTTGATATCTTGGTTCCTTACCTGTTAGCATAGCTGGCTTCGTGATTACTGCCACGTAAGTCTGCTTGTGCTACTAGAGTTGCCAGCAAGGTAGAGACCTATGTAGCTGGTGCACTCCAGATGATCTGTCACAGGGGTGAGAGCCACGACGTGACTAGACCATGAACCATACTAATGAGGGCAACGAGACAAAAATACAACCACCTGGCTTAGTTTACCAAAGGTATCCCACTTAACTAAGCTAATGGAAGGGAGACCCGCCCCAGGCGGTCACCCCACAACCATAAAACACAAGTTAAAAACCCCCCTAATCCCTAAAGGATAGGATGAGTGTTACCTCCTGCCCCAAAAACAGTGTCTGCAGCAATGTATGGTCCGAGGGAGAAGCAATTTTCGTATGTCACTTTCACCTCCCACAGGTAGTGTGAAGCGAACACCGAATTGCTTCTCCAAAATGTGCATTCAAAATATCCTTTGAGTGCCATATTTTTGTGAAAGCTACCGAAGTAGCAATAGCTCTCACCTCGTGAGCTTTCACTTTCAGAAGCTTCAAATCACTATCACTGCACTTATCATGAGCTTCTTTAATCGTACTTCTTATGAAGAACGCCAGTGCGTTCTTCGACATAGAAGATGCAGGCTTCCTCACTGAACACCACAAATTGTCAGACGAGCCTCTGCAAGCTTTAGTTCTCTGCAGATAGAACTTTAGAGCCCTGACAGGACACAGGAATCTCTCACGTTCATTTCCCACTATTTCTGACAACCCTTTGATTTCAAACGGTCCTCGGGCCACGGGTTGGAAGGATTCTCGTTCTTTGCTAAGAACGCAGGACTTAAAGAACAAATCGCATTATTGTCCGAAAACCCAATCTGCTTGCTAATGGCCTGGATTTCGCTAACCCTCTTCGCCGTTGCCAGAGCGGTTAGGAAGATCGTTTTCTTAGTCAGATACCTCAGAGAAACTGAATGAAGCGGTTCGAAGTGACTTGACATCAAGAACTTGAGCACCACATCCAAGTTCCACGAGGGTACTTTAGGCTGTATGACCTTCTTAGTCTCGAAAGATCTAATGAGATCATGAAGGTCTTTATTATTAGTCAAATCGAGTCCTCTGTGCCTGAAGACTACAGAGCACGCTCTGTAGCCTTTAATAGTTGGAACAGCTAACTCCACTTCCTCTCTCAGATAAAGAAGGAAGTCAGCTATCTGGCTCACAGAGGTTGTGTGGAGGAAATACCCTTCTTCCTGCACCAGGATCTGAAGACAGCCCACTTCGATTGGTACAGATGCGATTGAGGGGCGCCTCCTTGCGGTCATGAGTCGGCAATCGCCTTCCGCCACAGGTCTTGAAAAAACCCCTCGCTCTGGCCCAACTTCTTGATAGTCTGAACGCAGTCAGACTCAGAGCGGGGAGGTTTTTGTGGTACCTCTCGAAGTGGGGCTGTGCTGAGTAGATCTATCCTTAAGGGCAGAGTCCTCGGAAAGTCTACCAAGAAGGACATCACCTCTGTGAACCAGTCGGCTGCTGGCCAGAAGGGGGCGATGAGTGTCATCCTCGCTCCTTCCGATGCCGCGAACTTCCTCATCACTTCCCCGAGGATCTTGAGCGGGGGAAAAACGTATAGGTCTAGACCCGACCAACTCCAAAGTAGGGCGTCTACTGCGACTGCTCCCGGGTCCAGAACTGGGGAGCAATACAGCTGAAGTCTTTTCGTCCTGGAAGTTGCGAAGACGTCCACCTGCGGACAACCCCACAGGTTCCACAGCGACTGGCAAACCTCCTGGTGAAGGGTCCACTCTGTCGGCAGAAGCTGTCCTCGTCGACTGAGAAGGTCCGCTCGAACATTCTGTACTCCCAACACGAACCTTGTCAGGATAGTGACGTCTTGCGCTTTCGCCCATAACCGGAGTTCCTTTGCGATGGCAAACAGAGAAGGCGAGTGAGTTCCCCCTTGATTTCTTAGGTATGCCAGTGCTGTGGTGTTGTCCGAGTTGATCTGAATGACTTTGCCGGAGATTTCCTCCTGGAAGAACCTTGAGCGCCAGGTAAATCGCTGATAGCTCTTTCAGATTGATGTGCCAGGCACCTGTTCCCCTCTCCAGGTGCCTGACACTTCTTTCCCTCCTAGTGTTGCTCCCCAACCCGTGGACAACGCGTCGGAAAACAACACTAGGTCGGGGTTCCGAAGTTTGAGAGAGAGCCCTTCTGCGAGCTTCCGTGGATCTGACCACCAACTTAGGTGATCCTTCACCTCTCTCGTTAAACATAAGATCGCCTCCAGATCTTGTTTGTTCTTCCAATTGTTGGCTAGGAAGAATTGAAGAGGTCTGAGGTGCAACCTTCCCAGAACAAACTTCTCCAGTGAGGAAATGGTCCCCCAGCAGACTCATCCATTCCCTCACCAGCATGTTTTCCTTCCTCAGGAAAGGTCGCCACTTTTTCCAAGCATTGAAGTTGTCGCCCACCCTGGGACGGAAAGCCCGAAAAGCCACTGAGTCCATCTGAATCCCCAGATAGACTAAGGATTGAGAAGGAGTCAAATGTGACTTTTCGAGGTTTACCAGAAGCCCCAGGGACTTCACTAACGACAGGGTCGTGTGCAGGTCCTCCAGACACCGGTCTCGCGATGAAGCTCGAATAAGCCAGTCGTCTAGGTAGAGAGAGATCCTTATATCTCCGATGAAGCAGCCTCGCCACGCTCTCATCAGAATGGTTGAAAACCATCGGCACTGTGGTCAGACTGAAGCAAAGTGCCCTGAATTGGAATACCTTCCCTTCAAGGACAAAATCGCAAGTATTTCCTTGATGGGGATGGATGGGACTTGAAATACGCGTCTTGGAGGTCTAGTGAGACCATCCAATCCCCCGGTCTTAAAGCTGACAGCACAGATTGAGGTGTCTCCATCTTGATTTTTTCTTTGTGACGAAGAGGTTTATGCTGCTGACATCAAGGACGGGTCGCCACCCCCCCCCCCCCCCCCCCCCCCCCCGACTGTTTCGCACTAGGAACAGACGGTTGTAAAAGCCTGGAGATTCCAGGTCGAAGACCTGTTCCACCGCTTGCTTCTTGATCATTTGTTCTAGCAGATCGAAAGCACTTTCTGTTTCTCTCCTCGATACAAGGAGGACAATCCTTTGGTGTTGAGGATAGTGGGGGTGACTTCATGAACGGAATCCTGTATCCCTTCCTCACAATATCTAGTGACCAAGGGTTGGCATCTCTCTCTTCCCAGGCTTTCGCAAACAGAAGAAGCCTGGCTCCTACCGGCGTCTGAAGGACTTCCAAATCACTTCCTACTCTTTGACGGAGCAGGGGTTTTCCCTCTGGAAGAGCCTCTTCCACGAGAGGCTGTTTTTGAGGAAGATCCAGCACGAAAGGGCTTCGGTTTCTTGGTAAAAGAAACGCCAGAAGAAGCAGCAGCTGCTGGTCTTCTAGAAGACTGAGCCAGAAGATCTTGCGTTGCCTTCTCCTGAAGGCTCGATGCTATGTCCTTAACCATAGTCTGGGGGAAGAGATGGTCTGAAAACGGAGCGAAGAGCAATTCCGCCTTTTGCGCTGGAGAGACGGATTTGGCTGTGAAGTTACAGAAGAGTGCTCTCTTCTTGAGAATCCCCGAGCTAAAGTGAGTAGCCAACTCCTCAGAACCATCCCTGACGGCCTTGTCCATACAAGACAGTACACTGGACAGCTCCCCCAGACTAATGGTATCAGAACTCCTTGACCTGGCATCCAAAACTCCAAGACACCAGTCGAGAAAGTTGAAGACCTCTAGAGTCCTGAAGAGGCCTTTTAGATGGAAGTCGAACTCGTTATGAGTCCAAGAGACTTTTGATGAAGACAGAAGGGCTCTTCTGGAGGCGTCCACGATGCTCCCGAAATCACCCTGAGCAGAGGCTGGTAGTTTAACGCCTACGTCCTCTCCCGTCTCGTACCACATGCCCCCTTTTCCGCAGAGTCTTGATGGCGGCAAAGCAAAAGAGGACTTGCCTGACGCTTTCCTCTTCTCCATCCAATCGTGGATTTTCCAGAACGCTTGCTTCGTGGCAAGCGACTTCTTCATTTTAACGAACCCCGATGCCTTCGATGCTTTAAAAGAAGAAAATTGAGAAGGGGGAGTACGAGGGGCTTCCGGTTGGAAAGTTTCTCCAACTCCGACTGTAGAAGACGCGTCAAAACTTTGTAGTCC